>NC_053025.1:75634605-75750300 GCF_003073215.2 Triticum urartu
AAGCTTGGGGATGCCCAAGGCACCCCAAGGAAATATTTAAGGACTCCCAAGCAACCAAGCTTGGGGATGCCGCGGAAGGCATCCCCTCTTTCTTCTAATGATCATCGGCAATTTTACTTGGAGCTATATTTTTATTCGTTACAGGATATGCGTAAATCTTGGAGTGTCTTTTGCATTTAGTTTTCACTTTTCTTTTATGCACCATGCTGGTATGATATAATCCTTTCTTGATTTATAGAATGCTCATTGCACTTCACTTATATCTTTTGAGTATGGCTTTATGGAATGCTTCATGTGCTTCACTTATATCTTTTGAAGTTTGGATTGCCTGTTTCCCTACACATAGAAAACCGCCATTTGTAGGATGCTCTTTTGCTTCACTTATATATGTTAGAGTGTGGGCTTATCTTTTATATAAAGAATTAAACTCTCTTGCTTCACTTATATCTATTTAGAGAGATGGCAGGAATTGGTCATTCACATGGTTAGTCATTAAATCCTACATAAAACTTGTAGATCACTGAATATGATATGTTTGATTCCTTTCAATAGTTTTGTGATATAAAGATGGTGATATTAGAGTCATGCTAGTGGGTAGTTGTGGATTGTAGAAATACTTGTGTTGAAGTTTCTGATTCCCATAGCATGCACGTATGGTGAACCGTTATGTGATGAAGTCGGAGCATGATTTATTTATTGATTGTCTTCCTTATGAGTGGCGGTCGGGGACGAGCGATGGTCGTTTCCTACCAATCTATCCCCCTAGGAGCATGCGCGTAGTACTTTGTTTCGATAGCTAATAGACTTTTGCAATAAGTATGTGAGTTCTTTATGACTAATGTTGAGTCCATGGATTATACGTACTCTCACCCTTCCATCATTGCTAGCCTCTTCGGTACCGTGCATTGCCCTGTCTCACCTCTAGAGTTGGTGCAAACTTCGCCGGTGCATCCAAACCCCGTGATACGATATGCTCTATCACACATAAGCCTCCTTATATCTTCCTCAAAACAGCCACCATACCTACCTATTATGGCATTTCCATAGCCATTCCGAGATATATTGCCATGCAACTTCCATCATCATCATATACATGACTTGAGCATAATTGTCATATTGCTTCGCATGATTGTAAGATAGCTAGCATGATGTTTTCATGGCTTGTCCGGTTTTTTGATGTCATTGCTATGCTAGATCATTGCACATCCCGGTACACCGCCGGAGGCATTCATATAGAGTCATATTTTATTCTATTATCGAGTTATAATATTGAGTTGTAAGTAAATAAAAGTGTGATGATCATCATTATTAGAACATTGTCCCATGTGAGGTTGTCAAAATAAAAGTGGCCAACGAAGCCCCCCCCCAAAAAGAGAGAAGGGACAATGTTACTATCCTTTTACTACACTTGTGTTTCAGAGTAGCACCATGTTCTTCATATAGAGAGTCTCTTGAGTTATCACTTTCATATACTAGTGGGAATTTTCATTATAGAACATGGCTTGTATATTCCAATGATGGGCTTCCTAAAATGCCCTAGGTCTTCGTGAGCAAGCAAGTTTGATGCACACCTACTTAGTTTCAGTTTGAGCTTTCATACACTTATAGCTCTTAGTGCATCCGTTGCATGGCAATCCCTACTCCTCGCATTGACATCAATTGATGGGCATCTCCATAGCCCGTTGATTAGCCGCGTCGATGTGAGACTTTATCCTTTTTGTCTTCTCCACACAACCTCCACCATCATATTCTATTCCACCTATAGTGCTATGTCCATGGCTCACGCTCATGTATTGCGTGAAAGTTGAAAAGGTTTGAGAACATCAAAAGTATGAAACAATTGCTTGGCTTGTCATCAGGGTTGTGCATGATTTGAATGCTTTCTGTGGTGAAGATGGAGCATAGCCAGACCATATGATTTTGTAGGGATAACTTTCTTTGCCCACGTTATTTTCAAAAGACATGATTGCTTTATTAGTATGATTGAAGTATTATTGTCTTAATGTCAAATGATAGACTATTTCTTTGAATCACTCGTGTCTTAATATTCATGCCATGATTAGATTACATGATCAAGATTATGCTAGGTAGCATTCCACATCAAAAATTATCTTTTTTTAATCATTTACCTACTCAAGGACGGGCAGGAATTAAGCTTGGGGATGTTGATACGTCTCCGTCGTATCTATAATTTTTTATTGTTCCATGCCAATATTATACAACTTTCGTGTACTTTTGGCAAATTTTTATAATATTTTTTGGACTAACATATTGATCCAGTGCCCAGTGCCAGTTCCTGTTTGTTGCATGTTTTTTGTTTCGCAGAAAATCCATATCAAACGGAGTCCAAACGGGATAAAAACTAACAAATTTTTTTGTTGGAATATACATGATTTTTGGGAAGAAGAATCAATGCGAGACGATGCGCGAGGAGGCCACGTGGCAGGGGGGCGCCCCAGGGGGTCAGGCGCGCCCTGGGCCCTCGTGGCCACCCCGTAAGGCGGTTGCTGCCCTTCTTTCGCCACAAGAAAGCCAATATCCGGATAAAAATCATGTCCAAATTTCAGCCCAATCGGAGTTAATGATCTTTGGGAATTTAAGAAATGGTGAAAGTGCAGAATCTGGAGGGCAGAGACAGAGAGAGACAGAGAGGCAGATCCAATCTCGGAGGGGCTCTCACCCCTTCACTGCCATGGAGGCCATGGACCAGAGGGGAAACCCTTCTCCCACCTAGGGAGAAGGTCAAGGAATAAGAAGAAGAAGGGGGGCTCTCTCCCCCTCTCTCCCGGTGGCGCCGGAACGCCGCCGGGGCCATCATCGTGTGACGGCGATCTACACCAACACCTCCATCATCTTCACCAATATCTTCATCACCTTCCCCCATCTATCTACTTGAAAATGGTTCTTTATGCTTCATATTATTATCCAATGATGTGTTGCCATCCTATGATGTCTGAGTAGATATTCGTTGTCCTATCAGTGATTGGTGAATTGCTATGATTGGTTTAATTTGCTTGTGGTTATGTTGCTGTCCTTTGGTGCCCATTATATGAGCGTGCACATGGATCACACCATAGGTTTAGTTGTATGTTGATAGGACTATGTATTGGAGGGCAAGAGTGACAGAAGCTTCAAGCTAGCATAGAAATTGATGCATACGGGATTGAAGGGGGACCAATATATCTTAATGCTATGGTTGGCTTTTACCTTAATGAACGTTAGTAGTTGCGGATGCTTGCTAATAGTTCCAATCATAAGTGCATAGAATTCCAAGTCAGGGATGACATGCTAGCAGTGGCCTCTCCCACGTAAAACTTACTATTGTTCTAGTAAAGTAGTCAATTGCTTAGGGACAATTTCGCAACTCCTACCACCACTTTTCCACACTCGCTATACTAAATTTATTGCTTCTTTACTTAAAACACCCCCTAGTTTTTATTTGCGCGTTCTTTATTATCTTGCAAACCTATCCAACAACACCTACCAAGTACTTCTAGTTTCATAATTGTTTTAGGTAAAGCGAATGTTAAGCGTGTGTAGAGTTGTATCTGTGGTCGATAGAACTTAAAGGAATATTTGTTCTACCTTTAGCTCCTCGTTGGGTTCGATTTCTTACTTATCGAAAGTGGCTACGATTGATCCCCTATACCTGTGGGTTATCAGAGTGGAAGGGGGTCCATCAGCGCTCTCCACCACAGCCGAAGCAAAGGGCTCAGGCCAGATGGATGGCGTCGGAGGCCGGCTGGGTGAAGGCCAATACTGACTAGGCGCTGTCCATACTACGGGCAAGGGGTGGAGCTGGTGTTGTTCTCGGAGACCACAATGGTGGAGGTTGCCGAAGCCCTTGCTTGCAAAAGGGCGATTCAGGTGGCTGCTGAAATCAATGTGCAGAGGCTTCACTTGGAGCTGGACAACGCGGTTGTTCCTCGGGCTATTTCTAGCAGCGAAAGGGATCTGTCTATGGTTGGGCCTGTTGTGCAGGAGATCAAGAATCTGCTCCAGGAGTTCACTGATGTGAAGGTGTCGTGGAGGAGCCGTGAAGCAAATCATACCGCCGACAAATTAGCTAAAGTAGGTTTAGGTGATGATTTATGTAAGGTGTGGTTTTTTGTTTCACCAGAGTACATTCTGGAGTTCTTGTTGGACGACATTCCTAGCTTCGTTTAATATATGGCGGCGATGATGATCCTAAAAAACATACACGTGACATTCCCACACACACACAAAAAATCTTTCTACAGAATAATTGGCAGATGTATCAACTATAACTCTGAACATTCATCTCAATTTGTAGTTCTGGTTGAAGCTCGAAAATAAAACATTCAGGTAATTCGGCATTCAGGTTAAAAGATGGCAAAATTCATGCTTCGATATTAAGTTCAGAGAGCAGCGGCTCATTCCACTGGCACGCACCGGCCGTTGACTCTCGTGGAGGCAGGACAACGGACAACCACAACCATTGAGTCTCCGTGCATGGTGGCAGGAAATCATTGGTCACTGAGTCTCCTTCACGTGGGGGTGGGGGATGCTGAGTGCCTCCTTGCTATGGCACACCTCAGTCTAGCCAACCCCCCCTCCTCCAGGTGGCGAAAGATGGTGTTAATGCGTCGAGCAGAACCATGGCAAATGTTGGTGCCGCCGCGTCTAGCAGAACCAGTCCATGTATATACTCTTGCTAGAAGCGCACGCCCACAGCGGGGGCCTTGACTCGCAGAAGAATGCACTAAAAATCATTTGTGTGATAATAAGTATTTGTCACAGTAGGTTACGTTTTCTGTCACGCATATACATACGCGATGATTTTATGAGGGAATCAAGATAGTTATACATGTGCTGTCGTAGAAGTGTCCCATGACAAAAATTATTGTTTTTCATCACAAAAGTGTTCACTTTCGTGATAATAAATGGCACGTCATCGAAGTGATTTCATCAATGGTAACCGACACATGGCAGTCACCGTAACGGGTCGCCGTTAAGCTATTGGGTGCCAATTTTGGATCCGGTACCTGTCAACAACCAGGACCAATGACGATTTTCCACATGTCAATTTCTCATTCGCCAACGAAACCACGTATCAGCTCTATGATACGTCTCCAACGCATCTATAATTCTTTATTGTTCCATGCTATTATATTATCTATTTTGGATGTTTTTTATGCATTAATATATTATTTAATATTATTTTTTGGGACTAACTTATTAACCTAAAGCCCAGTGTCAGTTTCTATTTTTTTCTAGTTTTTGAGTTTTATAGAAAAGGAATACCAAATGCAGTCCAAACGGAATAAAACTTTATGATGATTTTTCTTGGACCAGAAGACACACATGGAACTTGGAGATCAAGGCAGAAGAGTCTCGAGGCAACCACAAGGGTCCAGGGCGCGCCCCTGCCTTGTGGGTCCCACGGGAGTCCTCCAACCCTAATCTTTGGCCTATAAATTTAGAAATATTCCTAAACCAACAGAAGCATCCATCAAAATACTTTTCCGCCGCCATAACCTTCTGTACCAGTGAGATCCCATCTTGGGCCTTTTCCGGCACACTGCCGGAGGGGGATTCAATCATGGAGGGCTTCTACATCAACTCTATTGCCCCTCCGATGAAGCGTGGGTAGTTTATCACAGACCTACGGGTCCATAGCTAGTAGCTAGATGACTTTATCTCTCTCTCTCTCTCTTTGATTCTCAATACCATGTTCTCCTCGCTGTTCTTGGAGATCTATCTGATGTAATATTCTTTTGCGGTGTGTTTGTCGAGATCTGATGAATTGTGAATTTATGACCAGATTATCTATGAATATTATTTGAATCTTCTCTGAATTCTTATATGCATGATTTGATATATTTGTATTTCTTTTGAATTATCGGTTTGGTTTGGCCAACTAGATTAGTTTTTCTTGCAATGAGAGAGGTGCTTAGTTTTGGGTTCAATCTTGTGATGTCCTCACGCAGTGACAAAGTAGGGGTAGCGAGGCACATATTGTATTGTTGCCATCAAGGGTAAAAAGATGGGGTTTTCATCATATTGCTTGAGTTTATCCCTCTACATCATGTCATCTTACTTAAGGTGTTACTCCGTTCTTTATGAACTTAATACTCTAGATGCATGCTGGATAGCGCTCGATGTGTGGAGTAATAGTAGTAGATGCAGGCAGGAGTCAGTCTACTTGACACGGACGTGATGCATATATGCATAATCATTGCCTTGGATATCGTCCTAACTTCGCGCTTTTCTATCATTTGCTCGACGATAATTTGTTCACCCACCGTATTATTTGCCTTCAAGAGAGAAGCCTCTAGTGAAACCTATGGCCCCCGGGTCTATTTTCCATCACATATTTTCAGATCTATAAACCAAAAAACCCTCACTGTGTTTTATTTACTTTTATTTTGTTTTAGGTTTTAGTAATATTTTATATCTATCTCTATCAGATCTCACCTTTGCAAGTGACCGTGAAGGTATTGGCAACCCCTTTATCGCGTTGGGTGCAAGTGTTTGATTGTTTGTGCAGGTGCATAGATTGGGGTCTTGCTTGTATCTCCTACTGGATTGATACCTTGGTTCTTAACTGAGGGAAATACTTATCTCTACTTTCCTGCATCACCCTTTCCTCTTCAAGGGAAAAACCAACGCAGGCTCAAGAAGTAACAGGAAGAATTTTTGGCACCGTTGCCGGGGAGATCTACATCAAGCCTACCAAGTACCCACCATAAACTCTCATCTCTTGCATTACATTATTTTCCATTTTCCTCTCGTTTTCCTCTCCCCCACTTCTAAAACGATTTTCTGAAAAACACAAAATGATTTGCCTTTTTATTCGCCCTTTTTCCATTCGTCTTTTCATTTGCTTTTCGCTTGTTTTGCCATCATGGCTAGTCCTTCTACCACTGTTAGCATCCCTGAAAGTGATGTTCTTAAATTTAAGCAAAGGGAGGGAGAAAATTTAAAAGATGCTTGGTATAGAATTTGCAATGCTCAAAATATATCTACTCATAAGCAATCTACTACCGTTCTCCTTCGTAATTTTTATATGGGTGTTACTCCTTGGAATAGATATGTTCTAGATACCATCACTGGGGGAAATTTTTTGGAGAGCCATATTTTGGATGCTTATAATGCTATGATAGATTTGGTAGGCTCACCACCACTCATGATTAATGAAACAATTCTAACCTTGGAACATGTGATGCAATGGCTTGATATTATTGAGAATAAAATTGCTACCATAGAGCTTGTTGAAAACTTGGATAGAAAGATTCATAATCATATCACTCAATATGGATCTAAGGTAGGAGTTACTTTAAAAAATCTAAGGGAAAAGGAACACATAGTTAATGAAAAGATAGATCAAGATTCTACAAGAATTGGCAAGTTAGAAGATATTATTACCAACTTGGGATCCGCTTTTGCCTCTATTAAAACTACTCCAAATTTTCCTCCTACTAAAGCTACTAAGTTTATTTATGTTCCTAAGAATAAGGGTGAATCTTCTAGTAAAGGAAAGAAAGATCTTAAGATGATAAGTGTTCACCCTAACTTTATTAATATTATTAAGGAACCAATTGCCACAAGTGAATTTCTTGATTTCTTGCCTAGGAGTGTGATTATTGATAAAACCAAAGAATCTCCTAAGGGTTATAAGTGTGCAATTGAGGAGTTGCATACCAAAGATGACAATACCTACATCTATGTTTTATACCTAGCTAGGGGCGTTAAACAATAGCGGTTGTTGCGAGGCAACCCAATTTTATTTTTGTGTTTTTTGGTTCTGTTTTTCAATAAATACACATTATTACCTATGTAGTAATTATATTTTGGTGTTTTAGTTAGTGTTTGAGCCAAGTAAGACCTTTGGGATGGCTTATGGTGATAGTTGATTTGATCTTGCTGAAAAACAGAAACTTTTGTGCTCAGTAAAGCAATTTTAAAAAATCACAGAAGCATGATAAATCCTGGTTTTTCTACACAATATTGTTATACAAATTGCCTATATTGTCCAAATTTTTCAGAATTTTTGGAGTTACAGAAGTATACGAAGTTTAGAAATTGCTACGGACTGTTCTGTTTTTGATAGATTCTGTTTTCTATGTGTTGTTTGCTTATTTTGATGAATCTATGGGCCGGTAGTATCGGGGTTTATGAACCATGGAGAAGTTGGAATACAGTAGATATTACACCAATATAAATAAAGAATGAGTTCACAGCAGTACCAAAAAGTGATGATTTATTTTCTTATACTAACGGATCTCATGAGTTTTCTATTGAGTTTTGTGTTGTGAAGTTTCAAGTTTTGGGTAAAGATTTGATGGACTATGGAATAAGAAGTGACAAGAGCCTAAGCTTGGGGATGAGCAATGCACCCCAAGGTAATATTCAAGGACAACCAAGAATCTAGCGTGGGGATCCCCGGATGGCATCCCCTTTCTCGTCTTCGTCTATCGGTAAATTTACTTGAGGCTATATTTTTATTCACCACATGATATGTGTTTTTCTTGGAGCGTCTTCTATGATACGATTCTTTTCTTTTTAGTTTGCCGCAATAATCCTTGTTGTACACACCTTTGGAGAGGGACACGCGTGAATCGGAATTTATTAGAATGCTCTATGTGCTTCACTTATATCTTTGAGCTAGGCAATTTTGCTCTAGTGCTTCACTTATATCTTTTTAGAGCACAGTAGTAGCTTCATTTTATAGAAATTGTTGAACTCTCTTGCTTCACTTACATTATTTTGAGAGTCTCTCTAGGTTATGGATTTAGTCCTAATATGATGGGCATCCAAGAGGGATATAATAAAAACTTTCATATTAAGTGCATTGAATACTATGAGAAGTTTGATTCCTTATGATTGTTTTGAGATATAAAGATGGTGATATTAGAGTCATGCTAGTGAGTAATTGTGGATTGGTAGAAATAATTGTGTTGAAGTTTGTAATTCCTGTAGCATGCACGTATGGTGAACCGTTATGTGATGAAGTCAGAGCATGATTTATTTATTGATTGCTTCCTTATGAGTGGCGGTCGGGGACGAGCGATGGTCTTTTCCTACCAATCTATCCCCCTAGGAGCATGCGTATAATACTTTGTTTTGATAGCTAATAGACTTTTGCAATAAGTATGTGAGTTCTTTATGACTAATGTTGAGTCCATGGATTATATGCACTCTCACCCTTCCTCCATTGCTAGCCTCTCTAGTACCGTGCAACTTTCGCCGGTGCACTACACCCACCATATACCCTTCCTCAAAACAGACACCATACCTACCTATTATGGCATTTCCATAGCCATTCTGAGATATATTGCCATGCAACTTCCACCATTCTGTTTTATTATGACACACTCCATCATTGTCATATTTCTTTGCATGATCATAAGATAGCTAGCATGATATTTTCATGGCTTGTTCGTTTTTTTTTTGTCATTGCTATGCTAGATAGTTGCACATCCCGATACACCGCCAGAGGCATTCATATAGAGTCATATTATTTTTCTAAGTATCGAGTTATAATTCTTGGGTTGTAAGTAAATAAAACTGTGATGATCTTCATTATTAGAGCATTGTCCCATGTGAGGGAAGGATGGTGAAAGCTATGATTCCCTCACAAGTTGGGATGAGTCTCCGGACTTTACAAAAAATAAAAGAGGCCCAAGAAACCCAAATAAAAAAAGAAAAAAGAGAGAGAAAAAAGAAAAAAATGAGAGAAAAGAGAGAAGGGGCATTGCTACTATCCTTTTACCACACTTGTGCTTCAAAGTAGCACCATGATCTTCATGATAGAGAGTCTCCTATGATGTCACTTTCATATACTAGTGGGTATATTTCATTATAGAACTTGGCTTGTATATTCCAATGACAGGCTTCCTCAAATTTCCCTAGGTCTTCGTGAGCAAGCGAGTTGGATGCACACTCACTTAGTTTATTTTTGAGCTTTTATAAACGTATAACTCTAGTGCATCCGTTGCATGGCAATCCCTACTCACTCACATTTATATCTATTGATGGGCATCTTCATAGCCTGTTAATACGCCTAGTTTATGTGAGACTATCGCCTTGTTTTTGTCTTCTCCACAATCACCATATTCTATTCCACCTAGAGTGCTATATGCATGGCTCACACTCATGTATTGCATGAAAGTTGAAAAGGTTTGAGAACATCAAAAGTATGAAACAATTGCTTGGCTTGTCATCGAGGTTGTGCATGATTTAATACTTTGTGTGATGAAGATGGAGCATAGCCAGGCTATATGATTTTGTAGGGATAACTTTCTTTGGCGATGTTATTTTGAGAAGACATGATTGCTTTATTAGTATGCTTGAAGTGTTATTGTTTTATGTCAATATTAAACTTTTGTTTTGAATCTTATGGATCTGAATATTCATGCCACAATAAATAAAATTACATGGATAAATATGTTAGGTAGCATTCCACATCAAAATTTTTGTGTTGCTCATTTACCTACTCGAGGGCGAGAAGGAATTAAGCTTGGAGGTGCTTGATACGTCTCCAACACATCTATAATTTTTTATTGTTCCATGCTATTATATTATCTATTTTGGATGTTTTATATACATTAATATGCTATTTTATACTATTTTTTGGGACAAACTTATTAACCTAGAGCCCAGTGCCAGTTTCTGTTTTTTTCTTGTTTTTGAGTTTGACAGAAAAGGAATATCAAACAGAGTCCAAAGGAATAAAATTTACAGTGATTTTTCTTGGACTAGAAGACACGCGTGGGACTTGGAGATCAAGGTAGAAGAGTCCCGAGGCAACCACAATGGTCCAGGGTGCGCCCCCTGCCTTGTGGGTCCCATGAGAGTCCTCTAACCCTAATCTTTGTCCTATAAATTTAGAAATATTCCCAAACCAACAAAAGCGTCCACCAAAATACTTTTTCGCCGCCGTAACCTTCTGTACCCTTGAGATCCCATCTTGGGGCCTTTTTTAGCACCCTGCCGGAGGGGGATTCGATCACAGAGGGCTTCTACATCAACTCTATTACCCCTCCGATGAAGCGTGAGTGGTTTATCACAGACCTACGGGTCCATAGCTACTAGCTATATGGCCTTTTCTCTCTCTTTGATTCTCAATACCATGTACTCCTCGATGTTCTTGGAGATCTATCGGATGTAATATTCTTTTGCGGTGTGTTTGTAGAGATCCGATGAACTGTGGATTTATGATCAGATTATCTATGAATATTATTTGAATCTTCTCTGAATTCTTATATGCATGATTTGATATCTTTGCATTTCCCTTTGAATTATGGGTTTGGTTTGGCCAACTAGATTGGTTTTTCTTGCAATGGGAGAGGTGCTTAGTTTTGGGTTCAATCTTGAGGTGTCCTCACATAGTGACAAAGTAGGGGTAGCGGGGCACGTATTGTATTGTTGCCATCAAGGGTAAAAAGATGGGGTTTTCATCCTATTGCTTGAGTTTATCCTTCTACATCATGCCATCTTACTTAAGGCGTTACTCCGTTCTTTATGAACTTAATACTTGATACGTCTCCAATGTATCTACTTTTCCTAACGCTTTTCCTCTTGTTTTGCACTCTAATTTTCATGATTTGAATGAAACTAACCCCGGACTGACACTGTTTTTCGCAGAACTACCATGGTGTTGTTTTTGTGCAGAAATAAAAGTTCTCAGAATGGAATGAAACTTTGCGAGGATTTTCTATAAAATAAATAAGAATTTCTGGAGCCAATATCCGCCGGAGGGGGGCACCTGGGTGGGCACAACCCACCAGGGCGCCCCCCTCCTGGCGCGCCCAGGTGGGTTATCCCCACCTGGTGGCCCCATAGACCCTGAAACCGACACTATAAAATCCTATTTTTCCAAAAAAATAGGGAGAAAGAATTATCGCAATCCACGAGACGGAGCCGCCTTCACCTCCTGTTCTTCATCGGGATGCCAGATCTGGAGTCCGTTTGGGGCTCCGGAGAGGGGGATCTTCGTACTTCGTCATCACCAACCCTTCTCCATTGCCAATTCCATGATGCTCCCCACCGGGAGTGAGTAATTCCTTCGTAGGCTCGCTGGTCGGTGAGGAGTTGGATGAGATTCATCATGTAATCGAGTTAGTTTTGTTAGGGCCCGATCCCTAGTATCCACTTGTTCTAAGATTGATGTTGCTATGACTTTTCCATGCTTAATGCTTGTCACTTTGGGCCCAGGTGCCATGAATTCAGATCTGAACCGTTTGTGTTATCACCATTAGATCCATGTTCTAGATCCGATCTTGCAAGTTATAGTCACCAACTACGTGTTATGATCCGGCAACCCCGGAGTGACAATAGTCTGGACCACTCCCGGTGATGACCGTAGTTTGAGGAGTTCATGTATTCACCGTGTGTTAATGCTTTGTTCCGATTCTCTATTAAAAGGAGCCCTTAATATCCCTTAGTTTTCAATAGGACCCCGTTACCACGGGAGGGTAGGACAAAAGATGTCATGCAAGTTCTTTCCATAAGCACGTATGACTATTTACGGAATACATGCCTACATTATATTGATGAACTTGAGCTAGTGCTATATCGCCTAGGTTATAACTGTCTCATGATGAATATCATCCAACAAGTCACCGATCCAATGCCTACGAATTTATCTTATATTGATCTTGCTAAGTTACTACTGCTATCATTACTGTTGCACTTGCTACAAAATTACTGCTATCTCTGTTACCGTTACCATTGCTACTGCTACTATTATCAAAACTATCATACTACTTTGCTACTGATCACTTTGCTACAGATAATTAATCTCTAGACGTGGTTGAATTGACAACTCAGCTGCTAATACCTTCAAATATTCTTTGGCTCCCCTTTTGTCGAATCTATAAATTTGGGTTGAATACTCTATCCTCGAAAACTGTTGCGATCCCCTATACTTGTGGGTTATCAAGACCTTTTTCTGGCGCCGTTGCCGGGGAGCATAGCTATATTTGCTAAGTCACTTGGGATTATTATCAATTTATCACTATGAAGAATCTGATGGATGCTAAGACTAAGATTTATCCCTCTAAGACGAGGGGAGGTAAGGAACTGCCATCTAGTTCTGCTTTAGATTCACCTTCTGTTATAAATAAACTTGCAACACCACCACATGCTATCAATTCTGATATGTCGCAAGTTATTGATGATGCTACTTCTGCTATGGATAATGCTTATAATGATGCTAGTACCTTGCTTGATAATGATCATGTGCCACTTGGTGACTTTCTTGATGAACAAATTGCTAGAGTAATACAACATGATGTTGTTGAATCTGATGATGAGCTTGAAACTGAAACTCCTGGAACACATGCTAGAACTAGCCTTCCTAGATATGAATTGACTAAGGTATCGGAAGGTTATGTTATGAATGAGGAGACTATCGGATTACGGGTTCCGGCAAACCCTTGAGGTTCGAACACTGGGGTGCGCATAAAGATCTCTCTCTCCCTAGCTCGCTCTAGCAACGATCTCAAGGCCTAGCTCGACGAACCCAAAGAACAAGAGACATGAGGGTTTATACTAGTTCGGGCCACTGTGGTGGTGTAATACCCTACTCCAGTGTGGTGTGGTGGATTGCCTTGTAGGCTGAGGATGAACTACTACAAGGGATGAACAGCCTCCTGAGGAGAGGTGTTCATGTGCTCGGTGAGCTAGTGTGTGCAAGGATGGTCTGAATGATCCGCCCCCTAGCTCGGGTGGTGGCTAGTCCTATTTATAGAGGCCCTGGTCCTCTTTCCAAATATTAGGTGGGAAGGGATCCCACAACGGCCAATTTTGAAGGGAGACAACTAGTACGAGCTATCTTGACAAAAGGTGGTCTTCGCCTGCCAAAGGCTCTGGTGGTGACACCACCATGGGCTCCACGGTGACCTCCGTCCTGCCGTCCTACTGGTCTTGGTCTCGTTGCACCGATATGGAAACCTTTGTCTGATGCCTCGGGACTCCTCGCCTACACTTGCCCCTTTAGCACCAAAGAGGAAACTGGTACTCTGCGCCCGCTGGCGCCCGCCTGGCTTCGGTCGTCATGGCTCACGTCACGTGAACCTCATGAGGTGCCCCTTGCATAGATATCTCCGCTCCTCAGGAGCCAACCTAGCGAGGCCGCCCCCAAGGAGGTCTTGTGTCGTCCGCATCACGAGGCTTGGCCCCTCGCGAGGGTCTTGAGTGGTTGTTGATGAAGATGGGCCGTACCAAGCCATTGGTGGAGCCACGCCCTATGCCGCAGGCAGGCAAGTCTGGGTACCCCCGTTCCCAGGACGCCGACAGTAGCCCCCGGGCCCAAGGCGCGCTTGGACTTGGTTTCGAGGCGAAGCCAAAGTTCAAGTGCAGAGCGCCACGGGCCCTAACCGCCTGCGGCCTCGATTGACACGTGGTGATTGACAAGACGTGGGCGTCTCCGCTTCCCCACGCTGCCTCGGCAACTGCCCGACTTGACGAGACCCTGTTGCATGGGGTAGAAAATCATCATTACCTTAGATCATGGAGGCCGGCGGTTGGCCTCCCTCTAGCTATAAATGAGGAGGGGGCGGAGCCCCCGTCACTCATCTCTTCCTCCACTATGCCCGCTTCTTCTTCTTCCTCCTCCTTGTTGCAACACTCATGGCGCCGATATGGAGATTCTCCGCTGTTGAGAAGAGGAAAAAACCCCTCGAAGAGCTAGGGCCACTCCTGCCAAAGAAGCAGCTGGCCCGCTCTCGCTACGTCGTCGTAAGGACGGAGGTGACGAGGCCTTGGTACGAGTGGCCTCCCCCCGGCTACCCGCTGCCCATGTACGCCCAGGCGCAAGGCTCCGGAGGGGGAGGCAGCGGCCCTCACCGCTTGTGCCTTGGTCGTGGTGGACATGCCGTGGCGGTGCGCGCCGCCGCCCCGCGAACCCATGCCGAGGGCTCCTCGCGCGAGCTCGTGGTGTGGGCGGCGATGCCGCCGAGCACCTGGATCAGGTTCCCGCAGTTCTTCGCTGAAGAGATGCCATCAAGGGGGCCGCTCGAGCTGTGGCTGCAGCACGTCGGGTGCGGCACCCCAGCGACGGGAGCAGAGGTTGAGGCTGTCTCCCCGGGTAAGATCTTCATGACCCGTGGATCGGGCGAGGTCGCCCGTGTCTGCCGCGTGGAGGGGGCCCTCGCCATCCACTTCGAGTATGACGGCGCCTCCACGATGTTCTTCAAAGTCTTTGATGAGGAAGGCCGCCACCTGGAGTACTACTGTAACACCCCGAGACCGATGTGCCAGGCGTCGTGCAGTTATTCGCTGTTGTTGCCTTGTCATTGCTTGCGTGTCATGCATTTGCATATCATGTCATCATGTGCATTTCATTTGCATACATGTTCGTCTCATGCATCTGAGCATTTTCCCCGTTGTCCGTTTTGCATTCCGGTGCTTCGTTCTCTTCCGGTGGTTATTTCTACCTTTCTTTCATGTGTGGGGATTAAACATTTCCGGATTGGACCAAGACTTTCCAAGCGGCCTTTGTTTACTACCGGTAGACCGCCTGTCAAGTTTTGTACCATTTGGACTTCGTTTGATGCTCCAACGGTTAACCGAGGGACCGAAAAGGCCTCGTGTGTGTTGCAGCCCAACACCCTCTCTAGCTGGCCCAAAACCGACCTAAACCCCTTCTATCATCTAGAGCGTTCGATCACGACCGCATGGCCGAAAACCGCACCTCATTTGGACTCTCCTAGCTCCCTCTACCTATATATATGTGATCCCCTCCGAAATATTCGTGGTACAAACCCTAACTTCCTCCTCCGCGCGCCGCCGGACATCTCTTCTCCGCGCCGGACATGTCCAGCCGCCGCCGCCACCTCGCTCCGCCCTATCGGGAGCCGCCACCTCAGCTAACTGCCTCCCGCGACCAACCAGGAGGCGACACATCGCCCCCTTGCCTCCTCCCCGCCGCCGGGCCCGAGGAAGCCCAGATCGGGCCCGCCCTGGGTCAGTTTGGGCCGCCGCCGCCCGGGCGCCCTTCCTCGCAACTCTCGCCGGAGAACGCCGCGCGCCGCCACCCGGTCGTCGCGCCCCGCCGCCTCGAGCATCGCCGCCGCCTCGTTCTTCGCCGACGGCAAGCGCCGCTGACCGCAGCTCCTTCGAGCTCCGCCGCCGCCGCGGGGCCCAACCGCCGCCGCCCGAGCGCCTGCTTCCCCACGCCGCCGCCTGGGCGCCCGAGCCGCCGCCCGCACCCACGCGCCTTCGCCGCCGACCACCGCGCCCCGCCGCCTCGCACCTCGTCGCGCCGCCCTGGCTCGCCTACCTCCCGCGCCCGAGGCGCCTGCCTCCGTCGCCTCATGGCCTCGCCGGCCGGCCTCACCGTGGCCACAGGGCTCGCCGGCCGCCCTCACCCGCCATCTCCCGACCTCCTCCGTCCTTCCATGCTGCCTCCCCATCGTCGCCGGAGCTCGCGAAGCTCGCCGGAGCTCCACTCCGGCCGGATTCGTTCGCCGGGATCAAATCCACCACCTCCTCCAACCAAACAGCGCCCTTCGTCTCGGATCTCGTCATCCCGCACCGCTCCGTCCCGTTGACTTTTCTCGGAGGGTATAATTTTCACCAAGTCCCCGAGATTCCCAGATCCATATGCCTATGTTCATCATGCCGTAACTTTGCATCCGTAGCTCCGATTCATGCTTATAGCATATAAAAATGTTCGTCTCAGAGAGCACATCATTTCATCTCACTGCATCATTTTCATTTGAGTTCATCTTGATGCCCGAAATGCTGTTAGAAGAGTGCTATATGAGATAATTGTCAGATCTGCTGCTCCATTTAGATATTTGTCATTTTTGCCATGATTATTGTGTGCATGTTATGCCCATGATCTCTACATATGTTTTGTTAAGGGTTTTTCCATCTTTCCAGAGGTGAAACCTATGTATTTTTGTGATGTGTGTGGTGACTAGCACAAACTTGCAAAGTGGTGCACTTGTTAATGCTGATTTCAGGGACTTAGCATTTCCACTAAGTCCTTGGTCTGTTTATCTCTTGATGCCATATGTTCATGTTGTTTCCTAGTGATCCGTGCCTCTTTTGAGGATGATCAGTAAGGATGTTTTGTTAATCTTGTTGTGCTCTATCCATCCATGTCTTTGTTTGCAATTATGGAGCACCCTAGCTTGAGTCAATCGAGCTCTACTTTTGCTACTTTGTGAATCTGGGCATATTGTCTACTTGTTAGCGATTTTGCCGATGATGTTGTAGTTGATCTGTGCATGCTATGTTATTGTTCTTGCCATGTATAGCTTGTATTTTGTGTATTCTTGATGGGTGTATGCTTAGATTATCATGACATGCTTTGTAGTGAGTGCATCGAGCTCGTAAACATGCCTACTTGATATCTGTTTTTAGCATGCTCCAGTTTTCACTAAGTCTGAGATCTGTTTATGTTTTTGCCATGTTCACATGCTTGCAAATGTATTTTCTGATCCCTTTTGGCTCAAGGTCACTAAGGGACTTTTGTTAAGCTCTTTGAGGAGCTCCATGCCATGCTTTACTGTGCCATGTTCAGGTCCTGTAGCATATAGTTTTCATGCTCCAATGTGTGCTACCTGATCTGAAATTCTAGGCTTGTGTTAATTTCACTAAGTCTGAAATCTGTTTACCGTTTGCATTTTTGCCATGCTTGTTTGAACCTGTTAATGGATGAATTGGCCATAGCTCAGTGCTAGACTTTTGTTAAGCATCATGAATGTGTTCCTGGCATGTATTTTGATGCCATTTTTGGGTGCTGTAGCATGTTCATCTTGTTGCATTTAGGTGGCTACTTGCTGTAAATTGCACACCGGTGCCATATTTGAATTGCTTGCCATTTCCAAACCGTGACTTCGATTCCGGCATTCTTTTTATCGTTTTCAAGCGGTTTCATCTCATCTTTCTAGTGGCACACTTGGATTTCCATGTTGAGGCCAGGTTCATTCATCTCTTGTCAAATCATGCATATGCATCACATACCGCATCCCGCATATCATACCATGTTCTTGTGTTGGTTGTTTACTATGTTGTGTGCTTCCTTTCCGGTGTTTGCTTCTTCGGGTTGGTTCCAGTAATGTTACGTTTGTGAGGACCCGTTCGTCTACGTCTGTTTGTCTTCTTCATGGACTCGTTCTTCTTCCTTGCGGGATTTCAGGCAAGATGACCATACCCTCGAAATCACTTCTATCTTTGCTTGCTAGTTGCTCGATCTTTTGCTATGCCTATGCTGCGATACCTACCACTTGCTTATCCTGCCTCCTAAATTGTTGAACCAAGCCTCTAACCCACCTTGTCCTAGCAAACCATTGTTTTGGCTATGTTACCGCTTTGCTCAGCCCCTCTTATAGCGTTGTTAGTTGCAGGTGAAGATTGAAGATTGTTCCTTGTTGGAACATGGAGATGTTGTTCCTTGTTGGAACATGTTTACTTGTTGGGATATCACAATATATATTATTTAATTAATGCATCTATATACTTGGTAAAGGGTGGAAGGCTCGGCCTTATGCCTGGTGTTTTGTTCCACTCTTGCCGCCCTAGTTTCCGTCATATCGGTGTTATGTTCCCGGATTTTGCGTTCCTTACGCGGTTGGGTTATAATGGGAACCCCTTGACAGTTTGCTTTGAATAAAACTCCTCCAGCAAGGCCCAACCTTGGTTTTACCATTCGCCACCTAGCCTTTTTCCCTTGGGAGTCGCACATCCCGAGGGTCATCTTATTCTAACCCCCCGGGCCAGTGCTTGTCTAAGTTGGTCCGAAATGGGCAGCCTGCGGGGCCACCTCGGGGAAACTTGAGGGCTGATTTTACTCGTAGCTTGACCTATCCGGTGTTGCCCTGAGAACGAGATATGTGCAGCTCCCATCAGGATGTCGGCACATCGGGCGGCTTTGCTGGACTTGTTTTACCATTGTCGAGGATGTCTTGAAGAACCGGGATACCGAGTCTGATCGGAATGTCTCGGGAGGAGGTCTATTCCTTAGTTGACCGTGAGAGCTTGTCATGGGCTAAGTTGGGACACCCCTGCAGGGATTTAAACTTTCGAAAGCCGTGCCCGCGGTTATGGGCAGATGGGAATTTGTTAACGTCCGGTTGTAGAAAACCTGAAATTGACCTTAATTAAAATGCATCAACCGCGTGTGTAACCGCTATGGTCTCTTTCCGGCGGAGTCCGGGAAGTGAACACGGTGTTGGAGTTATGCTTGACGTAGGTTGTTTTAGGATCACTTCTTGATCATAGTTGTTTGACCATGCCTTTGCCTTCTCTTCTCACTCTCTTTTGCGAACAGGTTAGCCGCCATATATGCTAGTCGCTTGCTGCAGCTCCACATATTTACCTTGCCTTACCTATAAGCTGAAATAGTCTTGATCGCGAGGGTGTGAGATTGCTGAGTCCCCGTGACTCACAGATACTTCCAAAACCAGCTTGGAGGTGTCATTGAAACATGCAGATGACGCAACCAAGCTCAAGGAGGAGCACGAGGAAGATCTTGTCCTTTGTGTTGTTTCGTTCTAGTTGATCAGTAGTGAAGCCCAGTTGGGGTCGATCAAGGACCGTGTCGCATTTGGGGTTCTTCTTTTATTTTGGTTCCGTAATCGGACCTTGATTGTATTTGGATGTTGTAATTCTTTATTCATGTAATTGTGTGAAGTGGCGATTGTAAGCCAACTATGTATCTTTTCCCCTATTGTATTACATGGGTTGTTTGCGAAGATTACCTCACTTGCGATATTGCTTTCAATGCGGTTATGCCTCTAAGTCGTGCTTCGACACGTGGGAGATATAGCCGCATCGAGGGCGTTACAACTACCCTGAAGGGGGTCGCCATGACGGCGCAGGGGCAGGCGGAGGGCCCGGCCTTGGTCCTGCCGACGACTCCTCTAGCAGCAGCGACGGTGCCTGGGAGTCCAGCGACTCTCCCGAGCCTGATGAGACTCCAGAGACGAGGGACGATAGCTACGTGCCCCGAGCTCTCGCCATGCCCAGAGCGTAACAGCGGCGCCCGCTCATTGTCACCACTGATCTGGATGGGGTTGGCGCCGGCTCCCCGTGGCCCACTGTTGATGACGGCGTCAGCGGCGACACCTGTAGATATGATTCCTAGAGACCTCCTTCTTTTGTTCCCTGTGAGGAATTGAGTTGCACCCCGTGGGGTGTGTAAAGAATCCATAGTGTCTTTTGTGTCAATATCATTCTTGTTACGAAAATTCATGATTGTCTATCTTGCTTCGGCTTGGTCCCCCCTTTCCAACCTCGCAGTAGCTTAGCGCTCTACACCGACAGGCCCCAGTCCCCAGGCAGGCTTTAGCCATCGCTGGTATGCCAGGTCGCGATGTCGTGGTCAAGGCCAGGAGGAGAGCGGCCCGAGGTCCGGTAAGAACTCCTGAGGCGCAATGCTCAAGAGGTCCCCTCTAGCATGCAAGCAACTCCCTGAAGGCAGGAAAGGAAGGCGGCGTCGCCGCAGCAAGGCTGCAAGAGCTGGAAATCCTGTGCCACAGCGCTGGGCTGGCTTGTGTGCATGACTTATCTTAGCGATCTTGAGTCGATCCCTTTTGCAGTGCCAGATTCATGCGTCAGCAGCGGCGGTGTAGCCAGGTTAGGCCCGCGTAGGCTCCCCCCTCTCTTTTCATGCTCTCATATGTGCTCTGCGTCATTGGGTCCCGGCCCTTGAGCGAGCTCAGCCACCGTTGGTATGCCAGGTCGCGATGTCGTGGTCAAGGCAAGGGGGTGAGGGCTGGAGAGCCAGTAATAGCCCCTGAGGCATGATGCTCAGGAGCCCCCCCCCACCTTAACGTGCAAGAGAATTGCATGAAAAAGAAAGGAGCCTGTGGTGCCACCCGTTGTCAGCCTCCGAGGATTCCTGCAGGTTAGCGTGAGGGAGGATCGCAGATTGCAACCGTGCTTGTTGGTCTGCCACTGGTCGTTCTGCAAGAATATGAAGGCACTGAGGTCCTGGTGAGGTGATGTGCGCGGGGCGTGCTGCGAGCCAGAGCTCGACCGCTCAGGTTTGTCAGCGTTGCAGGGACGGGCCTGAGCATAAGCGTCATGCCAGCATGAGTAGTCCCCGTTGCGGGATGAGCAAGTGACGATCAGCAACGCGGGTGGCCACGAGGGGTAACAGGCAAGCAAGTGATAATTGTGAAATGACTTAGGTAGCGAGGCAGGTTAGCTGAGATAGATGCAAGAACGATACATGACACTGGGACGGACCCGAGCGGCCTGGGGATGATGCAGCCTGAGGGGCGCTCCCAACAGAGTAAGCCAAAGATGCAAAAGGATACACGTCGCAGGGACATGCCCATGCGACTTGGGGATAATGCTGCCCGAGGGGCGCCCCCAACTGAACGAACTGGAAAGAATCACCTGATACCATAGCTGGAGTGGTGTTGGGGTAGCTGAAGATGCGCGTTGAAGAAGTTGCCCCTCATGAGCTGCCAGGGTCCTGAGCCTCAGGAGGCTCCATAGGCCCAGGTGGCTCCCGAAGAACCGTCGCGGTCTCCGCCAGGACAGCGTGATGCCTGGACTCCTGAGCTGCCAGAATGCTTCGCAAGTGGCGCTGGAAGGTGACAGCCGCGTTCGGCAGGCCAAATGGCATGCGAACATAGCTGTGAGGTGGACCCTCGCACCCTCCAACACACGAAGGCCAGAAACGTCCCTAGGATGCGACCTTGTTGAGCCCTGGAATGTCGATGCAGACACGCAGCCCGCCGTCCTCGCCAGGATGGGGGGCTGTGCTGGGTGGTGGGCGGCGATCGCCGTGTATGGTCCTTGCCTCTTGAAGCTCCTGGGTCGCCTTGATGATGAACTCCTGAGCACTAGGCGCTCCATGCCCCGTGCCTTCTTGAGGGAAACATGCGGTGAAGCATGCCTCCACATGGTGCCCAAGCGTCTCCATCGTGTCATTGGCTAGGTCTGTGGCCTTCCAGAAGAGAGCCCCCGAGCCCAGCCTGAGGAGGGCACCGGGCGCAACTTCCTATGCGACAAAGGGAGGCGCCCCGGCGGTGGGCGCAGATCCTGAGGTAGTGCCGTTGGAAACGTTGCTCTCCTAAGGCCTTGGGTGGAGCAGCTGCTTCTTCTTGTGGATGGCCTCAGGAGGGTACAGGGTGCCTTCGTTATCAGGGTCTTCGGCTGCTGCAGCTTGGTAAGCGTGCTCGAGGGAGCACACCACATCTCTTTCTTCATAGGGGACCGTAATGACGCCGCCGCCCCCTGGCATCTTGAGGACGTTGTAGCTGTGGTGGGTCACCACCATAAACTTGGCCAAGGCTGGATACCCAAGGATGGCGTTGTACGACAGGCGGATGTGGGCGACGTCAAAGTCGATGAGCTCGGTGCGGTAGTTGTCATGCTGGCCGAACGTGACAGGGAGGCAGGCCTGCCTATCGGGGTGGTGGACCCGTCGGTCACTCCTGAGAAGGGCTTGGTAGGCTGTAGCTGATCGTATGGTACTTGGAGGTGGTCAAACGTCTCGACAAACAGGATGTTGAGCCCTGCGCCGCCGTGGATGAAGGTCTTGGTGACTTGAACGTTGCTGATGACGGGTGAGCAGAGCATCGGGAGGGCATCGGCAGTTGCCGCGCACTTGAGCTGGTCCGATGAGCTGAAGGTGATGGCATACTTGGACCACCTAAGCGGGCCCGTGGCCGCGAGCCTGGGAAGGGCCGCGTTCACCTCGCGAGCAAACTGCTTGAAGACACGCTGAGAGGCTGGGTCCTGAGCACCACCCAAGATGCAGGCGATGGCACGAGGCTCTGATGTCTACTACACAACCTTCTTCTTGTAGACATTGTTGGGCCTCCAAGTGCAGAGGTTTGTAGGATAGTAGCAAATTTCCCTTAAGTGAATGACCTAAGGTTTATCAATCCGTGGGAGGCATAGGATGAAGATGGTCTCTCTCAAGCAACCCTGCAACCAAATAACAAAGAGTCTCTTGTGTCCCCAACACACCCAATACAATGGTAAATTGTATAGGTGCACTAGTTCGGCGAAGAGATGGTGATAGAAGTGCAATATGGATGGTAGATAAAGGTTTTTGTAATCTGAAAATATAAAAACAGCAAGGTAACTAATGATAAAAGTGAGCACAAACGGTATTGCAATGCTAGGAAACAAGGCCTAGGGTTCATACTTTCACTAGTGCAAGTTCTATCAACAATAATAACATAATTGAATCATATAACTATCCCTCAACATGCAACAAAGAGTCACTCCAAAGTCACTAATAGAGGAGAACAAACGAATAGATTATGGTAGGGTATGAAACCACCTCAAAGTTATCCTTTCTGATCGATCTATTCAAGAGTCCGTAGTAAAATAACATGAAGCTATTCTTTTCGTTCAATATATCCTAGAGTTCGTACTAGAATAACACCTTCAGACAGAAATCAACAAAAACCCTAATGTCACCTAGATACTCCAATGTCACCTTAAGTATTCGTGGGTATGATTATACGATTAGCATCACACAATCTCAGATTGATCTATTCAACCAACACAAAGAATTTCAAAGAGTGCCCCAAAGTTTCTACCGAAGATTCAAGACGAAAATGTGTGCCAACCCCTATGCATAAGTTCACGAGGTCACGGAACTCGCAAGTTGATCACCAAAACATACATCAAGTGGATCACGTGATATCCCATTGTCACCACAGCTAAGCACATGCAAGACATACATCAAGTGTTCTCAAATACTTAAAGACTCAATCCAATAAGATAACTTCAAAGGGAAAACTCAATCCATTACAAGAGAGTAGAGGGGGAGAAACATCATAAGATCCAACTATAATAGCAAAGCTCGCGATACATCAAGATCATGCGAATCAAGAACACGAGAGAGAGAGAGAGAGATCAAACACATAGCTACTGGTACATACCCTGAGCCCTGAGGGTGGACTACTCCCTCCTCATCATGGAGAGCGCCGGGATGATGAAGATGGCCACCGGAGAGGGATTCCCCCCTCCGGCAGGGTGCTATAACAGGGTCCCGATTGGTTTTTTGTGGCTACACAGGCTTGCGGCAGCGGAACTCCCGATCTATTCTGTTCCTCGATGTTTTTAGGGTATATGGACATATATAGGATAAAGAAGTCGGTCAGGGGAGCCACGAGGGTGGGGGGCGCGCCCAGGGGGCAAGCGCGCCTCCCTGCCTCATGGCCACCTCGAAGCTTCCCTGACGTCTACTCCAAGTCTCCTGGATTGCTTCTATTCCAAAAATAACTCTCCCGAAGGTTTCATTCCGTTTGGACTCCGTTTGATATTCCTTTTCTTCGAAACACTGAAAATAGACAAGAAAACAACAATTTGGGCTGGGCCTTCGGTTAATAGGTTAGTCCCAAAAATAATATAAAAGTGTTTAGTAAAACCCATAAACAACCAAAACAGATAATATAATAGCATGAATACTTCATAAATTATAGATACGTTGGAGACGTATCAGGCTCTTCGACGCCCCCGGCCCCCTCGTCCTGATGATGGTTGTCGTTCCTCCTCAGTGGCGGCGGTAGTGGAGGGAGGCCAGCGTTGCCCTGAGGGCGGTCCTCACGAGGCTGCTCCCTCCAGGCGTCATCGTGAGGCTGGTCCTGCCAGCGATCCTCACGAGGTCGGTCGCGCCACTCCTGGCGGGGACCGCAGTCGTCCTAGCGTCCCCCACTTTGTCCTCCTCCTAGGCTGTAGCCACGTTCGCTGCGCTCGGGGCGCCGACTGAAACGCCCATCACGGATGGACGTGAGCTCTTGGCAATCATTGGTGCTGTGGCTGTGGACGTTCTGGAAGGGGTAGAATGGAAGGCTGCTCTTGGACGACTCGGGGTGATCTCGACCGCGCTTCATCTCTGGCTCGGCCGTCAGCACGGCTACTCCCTTGCGCTTCACATCTTTGGCCTTGGCCTTCTTGTCTTTCGTGTCAGCGGCTGGAAGCTCGAGGAGGGAGAGGCGCCCTTCCTGAGCTATTGCGCACTTGGTCGCCATGTTGAACATCTCCATGGCCGTGCACAGGTTCTCATGCATGGTGAGCTCCTCCTTCATCTTGATGTCGTGGACGCCATCAAAGAACGTGGAGATGATGGCCTCATCCGTCAACTTGGGGATTGAGGGAGTCCTGGATTAGGGGGTCTCCGGACAGCCGGACTATCTCCATTGGCCGGACTGTTAGACTATGAAGATACACGATTGAAGACTTCGTCTCGTGTCCGGATGGGACTCTACTTGGCGTGGAAGGCAAGCTAGACAATACATATATGGATATCTCCTCCTTTGTAACCGACCTTGTGTAACCCTAACCCTCTCCGGTGTCTATATAAACCGAAGGGTTTTAGTCCGTAGGACAACATACAATCATATCGTAGGCTAGCTTCTTGGGTTTAGCCTCTCTGATCTCGTGGTAGATCTACTCTTGTAACACCCATATCTTCAATATTAATCAAGCAGGACGTAGGGTTTTACCTCCATCAAGAGGGCCCGAACCTGGGTAAAACTTCATGTCCCTTGCCTCCTGTTACCATCTGGCCTAGACGCACAGTTCGGGACCCCCTACCCAAGATCCATCGGTTTTGACACCGACATTGGTGCTTTCATTGAGAGTTCCGCTGTGCCGTTGCCACAAGGAAGGATGTCTCGTTCCGTCTTTAAAGATGGCACTATCGCTGAGGGAGCCCTGGCTATCGGCCAAACTCTCCGGCTAGGTGGTTTTCTTATGA
Organism: Triticum urartu; assembly: GCF_003073215.2. Taxonomy (NCBI): domain Eukaryota; kingdom Viridiplantae; phylum Streptophyta; class Magnoliopsida; order Poales; family Poaceae; genus Triticum; species Triticum urartu. Next base: position 75,660,260 of record NC_053025.1, read on the forward strand.
TCGCCTGTTCGGCCGCTGCGCCGACGATGACTTCTCGGGTCATCGAAAGCAATCTTCACATCAACTAGGAACTCGCCGAGCAGTTAGATCCAATGGAGCTCTCTTCCCTGAATGAGCTCTTGGATCGTATCGCCACCCTGGGAGTCGCTACAGACTACGATCAGATTGGGCCTAAACCTGATCTAAGAGAAATTAACTCTCCCCAGGTCACCCATCACGTTGCAGTGGTGGAAGAACAATGCGGCAAAACTTCATCTATCTTAAGGACTAGCTACGTCCGAATTCCCGATCCCTCCAGGCCGGATACCCGCGGAGGGGAGGATGTCACTCAAAGCCTGAACCCAGAATCAGGCAGCGGGCCAGATTTACCGAAAAACATCCAAGAATCCAAACTATCGAGTTGGGAAACTCCTTGGCCACTGAGCCTCAGATTGGGTGAGTATTCGGATTCAATTCCACCCACCCACCCAAACATACACGATCTATCCCAAATTAGGCAAGAGCCCGCAGAAACAGTACACCATTACTGGGCCAGATTCCTCCTGGTCAAGAACAGGATAAAGGACTGCCGTGAGGAAGACGCAATTTTACTCTTCTGCAATAATTGCACGGACAAGGGAATCCTCAACACCATAAGTCATCGTGAAATTACACGCTTTGCCGACTTGGTGTCCATAGTACGAAAGTACTGTGCGATGGAAAGCGCCTGGAAAACCGAAATAAAATTTTGGGATAATCCGGCCCTGAATACAAACCCAGTCCGAAATAAAAGGGTGCATTATCACAATACACCTGGGTTAACTACCAAAAAGCAAAAGCCCTCTATGGGACAAGGAACCGTACTGGAGGGATGGCTCACGGATCCTGCAAAATTCATAGTACAGCGGATGCGATACGAACGCACAGCCTTAGAGCATGCTGGATACTCCGGCAGATGGCCAAAAGTGGTGAGGATCTACTCCTCCCCAAAACCAGAGAGCACCACCCCGAGGACAACAGTACGGTCTTAACGGTCTTCGAGACCTTCACGTCAAATAAAATACGGAAGCGAACACTCCGCAACACGTCCAAAATCTGCCACATAGCAGAAACAAATCCTCAGAGCGACACGGCTATTACCTTCAATGCCAGCGACGAACCTAAATTCCGAACAGCCCGAGTACCAGCCGCACTGGTCCTCAGTCCAATCATGGACGGCTTTCGGCTCACCAAGGTACTCATGGACTGCGGCAGCGGATTAAACCTCATCTACAAGGAAACTCTTCAAAAGATGGAAATAGACTGGAGCCGCATTAAGCAAAGCAGCACAACCTTTAGAGGAATCATCCCCAGTCGGGAAGCACGCTGCGCCGGAAAAATCACGCTAGACGTGGTATTCGGCATGCCGGATATTTACAGGTCCGAAGAAATTACATTCCAAGTGGCCCCGTTCAGCAGCGGATACCACACTCTATTCGGGCGGGAGGCGTTTACAATCTTCCAAGCCATACCCCATTACGGGTACATGCAGCTCAAAATGCCCGGGCCCAATGGAATCATCACTCTCGTTAGTGATCCGGACATAGCACTCCGTGCCGAAAATAAGACAGCTGTGCTGGCCCTTGAGGCACTATCCGAAGCCCTAGCGGCCGAAGAACTAACTGCGCTGCGCTCCATGGTGAACAGGGACGACGTGATACTCGATAAAAGATCCAAGTCCACCTCCTTTAAGCCGGCGGACGAAATAGTCAAATTCCAAGTCCATCCAATAGACCCTACAAAAACAACTTCCATCGGGACACAATTAAACCCTGATATTGATGCCGCACTGTGAGAGTTCCTACGCGAGAACTGGGACATTTTTGCCTGGCACCCTTCAGACATGCCAGGAATCCCACGCAGGCTGGCTGAACACAGCCTAAATATCCTAAAAGGATTCAAGCCAGTCAAGCAGGCTCTTCGACGTTTCTCCGAGCCTAAAAGACAAGCCATGGGAGAGGAACTAGCCAAGCTATTGGAGGCCGGATTCATCAGAGACATAAAATATCCGGACTGGCTAGCAAACCTGGTGATGGTGCCAAAGAAGGACAAATCCTGGCGCTTGTGCGTCGATTTTAAGGACCTTAATAAGGCCTGCCCAAAGGATCCCTTCCCCCTCCCCCGCATCGATCAAATCATCGATGCTACCGCAGGACACGATTCATTGTGTTTCCTCGACGCATACTCCGGCTACCATCAAATCAAAATGGCAGAGCCAGACCTAGCCGCAACGACATTCATCACACCATACGGCCCATTCTGCTTCAACACAATGCCCTTCGGGCTAAAAAAGGCTGGTGCAACATATCAGCACATGATTCAGACATGCCTGGCAAACCAAATCGGCAAAACAGTGGAGGCATACATGGATGACGTGGTCGTTAAAACCAAGCATGTCGAAACTCTAGTAGATGACTTGAGGCTCACATTCGACAACCTCCGAACATATGACATCAAGCTCAATCCGGAAAAATGCGTTTTTCAGCGTACCAGCAGGAAAGCTCCTGGGATTCATCGTCTCCAGTAGAGGTATTGAAGCCAATCCGGCAAAAATTCAAGCGTTGTCACAGTTGGCTACCCTAACAGACCTCAAACAAACACAAAAATTAACTGGATGCGTGGCGGCTCTAAGCCGCTTTATCTCCCGCCTGGGAGAAAAGGCATTACCCCTTTTTCGCCTCCTCCGGCGCACCAAACACTTCGAGTGGACGGACGCCGCCACGGCCGGACTCAAAGAAATAAAGGCCATATTGGCAACAAACCCAGTCCTAGCCGCGCCAAACATTGGCGAACCAATGCTATTATATATTGCAGCAACTCATCAAGTAGTAAGCGCAGTGCTTGTCGTTGAGCGAGAAGTGGACGGACACAAATTTCCCCTTCAAAAGCCGGTTTACTACGTGTCCACTGTCCTTACTCCATGCAAATCACGGTACCCGCATTATCAAAAGATAGCATACGCGGTATTCATGGCATCCCGGAAGCTGCGACACTACTTTCAAGAGTGCTCGATAACGGTAGCCTCGGAAGTACCACTTAACAATATTATAAACAACCGCGACGCGACGGGCCGGATTGCCAAATGGGCCATTGAGCTCCTCCCGTTCGACATAACTTACAAGCCACGGCGAGCTATCAAATCGCAAGTTTTGGCTGACTTCGTCGCTGAATGGACGGAAGCCGAACTCCCTAAAGAGTACGACACATATTCAAACTGGATCATGCACTTCGACAGCTCCAAAATGTAGGCTGGTCTAGGGGCTGGCGTCGTTTTGACATCCCCAACAGGAGACACCATTCAATACGTACTACAGATAATATATACGGACTCCAACAACGCAGCCGAATATGAGGCCCTTCTCCATGGTCTCCGGATGGCAGTATCCATGGGCATTCAACGCCTAGAGGTACGCGGGGATTCAAACCTCGCGATATCCCAAATAAATGGAGACTTTGATGCCAAGGATCCAAAAATGGTCGCTTATCGCAATGCCGTCCTAAAAATGTCAGCTCGGTTCGAAGGGCTCAAATTTCACCATGTGGCTCGGGAAAACAATCAGGCGGCGGATATCCTCGCCCGCATTGGCGCCAAACGCGACGCAGTCCCTCCCAACATTTTTTCTGGAAAGGATTTTCAAGCCATCCGTAGCATGGGAAGGGGACACCGGTAACAACAGTCCGGACCCGGCCAAAATACCCGATACCGAACTCCCTGACACAATCGGAGGCTCCGCCACCGAAATAACACAATCAGCCCACGAAATAATGGCCATTATTGCCTCGTGGACAGAACCATTCATGGCCTACTTAACTAGACAGGAACTCCCGGAGGACCAAAATGAGGCACGCTGCATAGTGCGGCGATCAAAGGCCTACAGGGTCCATGAGGGAGAATTGTACAAAAAAAGCGCTACCGGAGTCCTTAAGCGGTGCATCTCCGAAGAGGAAGGACGGAACCTTTTGGCAGAAATTCATGCCGGACTCGGCGGTCATCACGCCGCAGCCCGGTCCCTTGTGAGCAAGGCCTTTCGTACAGGATTCTATTGGCCAACGGCCCGGGCAGACGCACAGGACTTAGTCCAGCGTTGCGCCGGTTGCCAGCTCTTTGCGAATCAAAGCCATATGCCACCCACCGCCCTTCGAACAATCCCCATTACATGGCCCTTTGCGGTCTGGGGGCTTGACATGGTTGGACCCCTTAAAGGGGGAACCCACAAGAAAAAATACTTATTGGTCATGGTGGATAAATTCACCAAATGGATAGAGGCCAAACCGGTTAAAACAGCTGAATCCGGACCGGTGATAGATTTCATATCCGGGGTTGTACATCTCTATGGCGTCCCCCACAGCATCATCACTGATAACGGCACGAACTTCACGGCCAACGAGGTAAAACTCTGGTGCAGCAAAATGGGCATCAAGCTCGATTATGCTTCAGTCTACCACCCACAAACCAACGGTCAAGTCGAACAAGCAAATGGTCTTATAATGAGCGGAATTAAACCCAGACTAGTGCGCTCCTTAACAGAGTCTGACACACACTGGGTAGAGGAGCTCGACTCCGTACTATGGGGGCTACGGACCACGCCGAATCGTAGTACCGGATACACACCATTTTATGGTGTACGGCGCAGAGGCAGTCCTTCCCTGTGACATAATTCATGACTCACCTTGAGTGCGCATGTACGAAGAAAGAGAGGCCGAGCTCGTTCGGCACGACAGTCTGGACACCTTGGAGGAAGAACGCGACGTAGCCAAAGCCCGTTCCGCATTTTACCAGCAACAAGCTCGCAGATACCAAAGCAGAGAAGTACGAGCCAAAACTTATAACGTTGGCGAACTAGTTCTTTGGCTGCCGAATAAGAAAAAGAACAAGCTAGAGCCCAAATGGGAAGGTCCCTTCATCATCGACCAAGTTCTGACCGGCGGAGCGTACCAACTGCAGGATGCATCGACTAGTCGACTCGAGCCGAACCCATGGAACGCAACCAGGCTTCGAAGATTCTACGCCTAGCACCGGACTTCATGTTACTCCTCTCCCTTTGTCCATTTTCTGCATATGCGTCGTCTGTCCTATTTCCCTTTCTTTCTTTTATTCCTCTAGGCCTTCAAGGGTCACCTTGTGCCTCACTTGTACATCACAGAGGTGCTAGCCGCACTATCTACACCTGGGGGCTTCTTTCATATAAGCTTAAACAATTTACCTGGGCATCACGCCTAACACATGCGTTATACTTCCGCATGTACCTTTTTTCACCATTATATGCATCGATATGACTTAAGTTTTGGCCAAGCTGGGTTGCCTGGCTCTTGTATTTATGCCCTACGTTCCCATTAATTCGGCTAGGGCATAAGGGGAGCACCTCTGTGATTGTTACCGCCGGGTCAACCGGACGTGTACCTCAGACTGGGTGAAGCCAAAAGCTAGCGTTCTTAAGAGAATATTCGATCGGTGAACAAAAGTTGACTTTTATTTATTAACCATATCTGCCCCCAGATGTTTTTACCACGCTTCTTGTCGCAGTCCGGACATGCACTTTAGGGCATGCCTACCCAGGGAAAGGAACCCTTGACGAAACTATTCTCTCTGGAAGATGTTTCTTACTACCCATGTAATATAACATAACTAGTTGGGCACTTGTCTGATAAAGCACTAATGACCCCTATGCCTGGTCTCCACGCATGCCCCGGTTCTTATATAACCGAGAGGGTATTCAGATACACTCCGGACTGTCGGGTCCCGAGGTTGAAGCGAAAAGGTCCGCCACGACAAACGCTCTACAATCCGGCTAGAACACATCATATATGTCACTTTACAATTACATAGTCAATTTGACTAGTCGAATTCCTCTTCAATGCCCTCCAATAGGCTGTCTAGTCTACAGTCCTGTTGGGAATACTTTGTGGCCAATTCTACTTGGCCGTACACTAAATTCACAGGGATCTCCTTGCTGTCAGGCCCCACAGGTCCGACTTCGGCCATGTGGTTCGAGTCAGCCTTCATGTACCGTGTCTTCACCATTTCCCAAGCCTCTCTGGCGCCCTGACGGCAAGCCGATATCTTCCATAATCAGAAACGCCGCCGTGCTCCCTTCAACTTTTCTGCAAGCTCTCCAAGGCCTTCGGGCACGGAGACGGACGGCCACAAGGCCTGGGCAACGCCTTGCATCACCTGCCGAACTCGTTCGTGCAACTGTGCGAGCTCGGGAAGAAGATCACCTATTGAACTAGGCATCTCCTCGGCAGGACGTCCTGTTAGCATACCTACAGACATAACTCTGCCAGCCAGCTTCCTTGCCGAACTCTCTTTCAAAGTTCGTTCAAGCACTTACTAAATATGCCGCGTCGAAGCCACCAATTCTCCTTAACAGAATCCGACAGTTGGGCACGAACATCTTTTAGTTCCACGCCCAGCTTGGTGTTGGCATCTTGGAGATCAGTCTTCTCCTGCCTCACCCTTGTTAGCACGCTCTCACCAGCCTTTAGCTGGCATATGAGCTGCTGCTTATCCGGATCCACTCCAGCGTCATCTGCAATTTTATCGTCAGATTTGCATATAAAGCCGCACTCTAATATGATACTTATCATTTGATGGGTATGTTACCAGCGGGGGTCTCTTTGGGCTCCCCTGCGGCAGACAGTGCGGCCTGAAGTTGGGCTTTGCACTCTTCCAGCTCCTGGGACAATTGAGTATTCTTTTCTGTAAGAACCTACATAACAAATGATCCTTAAATTAGTTATCCTAACTGTTTCAAGTCTCAGGGGCTGCTAATATATATAATCATCAAATTTTCTCACCCGTATGTCTTTTACATACTGCTCCGTGGCTCTGGCTAGACCATTTTGAGTAGCACGGAGGTGCGCATCTCCCGAGTTGAAGGCATCCAAAGCCTCTTGGGAGAAACAAGAGTCACGAAGAACAGTCCGGCGACGCCTATGGTTCATGGCACTTTCCACCTCGGAATGGGTGGCGGACAGTCTATCCGTATCCTCTGTAGGAGGAGCACCTGGTGCACGCCTTGTACTCGTTCCCACTCCTGAGTCCGGCCTTGGAGCCTGGCTTGTGGAGGCGTGGTTGGTAGCCTCTCCGATTATAGTCCGGCGAGCGCTCTTTCTCCTAAAAAGAAGGCATGGGTGTTAATATGCCTCTGTAAATAATGTCTTGCAATAAATACGACGTGCTATACCGCTGCGCCGGTGCCTCAATCCGGACTGTGGATCTTTTCAGCCTGCCTGGCCTAGCGGCCCCTTGTTGGCTAGTTGCCATAGGCTCGGCCTTCTGCCCCGAGGACCTCCCCTGCAAAACACGGCTATTATACGGCAATAAAAAAGAGCACAAGGACGGATCCCTTTTTAAATGTTGGGACTTCGGTCTCAGTCACCTGTGAGGCTGGAACTAGCCCAGGGTAATCGGCCGTAATGGCCACCAAGGTATTGTCATTACTCCCTTGATAAAATACCCCGTCGATCAGTTCCACGGATATGTCCAGATCCTCTTGGGAGGCCGGGTCAAGGGACCGTCCAGGGTCCTTGGGATGTGGAGGAGGGCTATTTATCTCCTTTACTGCCTGGCGCAGCTCCTGCGATGAAATTGCTAGAATGAATACTTAAACTACAGGAATACGAAAATGGATGGGCGAGAAAAAATCTCTGCATACCCAGCTCGGAGGATTGTACATGGAGAATCCGCCCTGCGGGTTGACACGGAGGAATTCCTCCTCTTCCCCTTATACAGAGTGGACAAGATCTTTATTAGATCAGCAGCCGATCCCGGCCCTTTGAGGCCGTGGCGAGTGGCGTCATCCTCCCCGTTGAAGTCCCACATGGGGTGGCCTCTATACTGGAGCGGCTGCACCCCCCGCATAATACATCTGGCCATGACCTCGATCATGGTCAATTCGGATCGAGCTAATGAGCTTATCCGGCTCATCAGATAAAGAATGTCCCTGTCGTATTCCTCCAGGGGGCTCCGTGGACACCAGCTCTGGTGCTTCTTCAAAGGGGCGTTGTCAAACTCAGGAAGGCCGATCTGAATAGGGTACGGAAGGGGGACATCTTCTATATAAAACCATTCTGAAGGCCAGTCTTCGGACGTCTTCTTCGGGGTCCCGGATAGGTATCCGGTCCCAGCGATACGCCACACTTTGGCTCCTCCCATTTGATATATCGATCCCTTCTTAGAATGGGGCACAAGGCAGAACAGCTTCTTCCACAGAGCGAAATGAGCCTCTCAGCCCAAAAATAACTCGCAAAGGGCTACGAATCCCGCGATATGCAGCAGGGAGGCAGGCGTAAGGTTGTGCAGCTGGAGGCCATAGAACTCCAGAAGCCCTCGGAGAAACGGATGGATTGGGAATCCGAGCCCTCTTACCAGATAAGGGACAAGGCATACCCCCTCTCCCTTGGAGGGATTGGGACGGCTCTCTGCTTGCTCTCCACCATTATAAGTGGCAAGCCCGGCTCGGACCGGGACCAGGTGTGCTGGGGGAAGAAATCCCTTGGATTGAAGCATCACCAATTTGCTGTGCGGGATGGAACATCTCTCCCAATCTCTAGGCTTGGAACTAGGGTGCGAGAGGAGGAGCTGCGTCGACCGGCCATGGTGGAATGGATCTCTGTCGGGTACGCTCTGATGAAGACTCGGCAAGGGAGGATGATGTGATTTGGATCTGAATCCTCAGCTTTTTAAAAAGGCGGCTCATTTACATAGCTAGGGGGGTAAATGTGAAAACACCCTGGCTCTTCACATTCGCTCGACACGTGGAACGTGGCCATTATTGGGCGTAGAAGCCAAGAAGTACAAACCATCACAAGGAACCGGACATTATTTCGATAGGTACACGGAATTTGAAGAGGAACCCGCCTTGCAATGCCGAAGATAATACTGCGTGTTGGACTCATCGTCATTGAAGCCTGGTTCGGGGGCTACTGAGGGAGTCCTAGATTAGGGGGTGAGGGAGTCCTGGATTAGGGGGTGTTCGGGTAGCCAGACTATACCTTCAGCCGGACTCCTGGACTATGAAGATACAAGACTGAAGACTTCGTTCCGTGTCCGGATGGGACTTTCCTTGGCGTGGAAAGCAAGCTTGGCGATGCGGATATTCAAGATGTCCTACCATTGTAACCGACTCTATGTAACCCTAACCCTATCCGGTGTCTATATAAACCGGAGGGTTGTAGTCCGTAGGCAATCAACTCCATATACAACAATCATACCATAGGCTAGCATCTAGGGTTTACCCTCCTTGATCTCGTGGTAGATCTACTCTTGTACTACCCATATCATCAATATTAATCAAGCAGGACGTAGGGTTTTGCCTCCATCAAGAGGGCCCAAACCTGGGTAAAACATCGTGTTCCCTGCCTCCTATTACCATCCGGCCTAGACGCACAGTTCGGGACCCACTACCCGAGATCCACCGGTTTTGACACCGACATTGGTGCTTTCATTGAGAGTTCCTCTGTGTCATCGCCTTTAGGCCCGATGGCTCCTTTCATCATCAACAACGATGCGGTCCAGGGTGAGACTTTTCTCCCCGAACAGATCTTCGTCTTCGGCGGCTTCGCTCTGCGAGCCAATTCGCTCAGCCACCTAGAGCAGATCGAAAGCTGCGCCCCTGGCCATCAAGTCAGGTTTGGAAGCTTAAACTACACGGCTGACATCCGCGAAGACTTGATCTTCGACGGGCTCGAGCCACGGCCAAGCGCGTCGCACTTTCTCGAGGGGCATGATCTAGCTCTGCCCCCGGACAGTGTCCTGGAGGCCGCACACGCATCGGTTCCGACCCCTAACTCGGAGCCTATTGCGCCAATCGAGGATGAGCGGTTGGACGTCACCTCGGGGGCTGCGATCCCGAAAGCGATCGAGCCAAACGCTAGCCCCGCACTCTGCACGACCCGTGACTCCGAGGATCCGGACTCCTCCCCGGACTCCGAACCCCCCGCGCCCCTGCCAATCGAATCCCATTGGGCGCCGATAATGGAGTTCACTGCCACAGACATCTTTCAGCATTCGCCTTTTGGCGACATCCTGAATTCTCTTAAGTCTCTCTCTTTATCAGGAGAGCCCTGGCCGGACTACGGTCAGCGAGGGTGGGATACGGACGATGAGGAAATTCAAAACCCACCCACCACCCACTTTGTAGCCACTGTCGACGATCTAACCGACATGCTTGACTTCAGCTCCGAAGACATCGACGGCATGGACGATGATGTAGGAGACGAACAGGAACCAGCACCTATAGGGCGCTGGAAGGCCACCTCGTCATTTGACATATATATGGTGGATACTCCAAAAGATGGAGATCGCGATGGAACAGTGGGGGATGACGCCCCCAAGAAACAGCCAAAGCGCCGGCGTTAGCGGCGCCGCTCTAAATCCCGCCAAAGCAAAAACGGTGATTCCGGCACGGGAGATAATACTACCCCAAATAGCGCCGAAGAACACCCACCTCAGCAAGATTCGGCACAGGAAGATGGAGAAGCCAGCCCTCATGAGAGAACGGCAGACCGAGAGGTCAAGGATGATAACTATACGCCTCCCTCCGAAGACGAGGCAAGCCTCTATGACGACCAATTCGTCATACCATCAGACCCCGCCGAACAAGAGCGTTTTAAACGCAGGCTTTTAGCCATGGCAAGCAGCCTCAAGAAAAAGCAGCAACAGCTTAGAGCTGCCCAAGATTTGCTAGCTGACAGATGGACTGAAGTCCTTGCGGCCGAAGAGTATGAACTCGAACGCCCCTCCAAGAGTTACCCGAAGCGCAGGCCGCTACCTCGATCAGAGGAGGAAGCACCTACATCACCAGTGCATGACATGGCAGACCGGCCACCTCGCGGCCGCGACAGAGAGGCTTCTCGGCCCTCCACCCAAGCCATGCCCCGACGCCGCTCAACTAAGGCACGAGAAAATGCGCCCGACCTGCGAGACATACTGGAGGATAAGGCAAGACAAACAAGATCGATCTACGGATCGCACAGGCGCCCTATGGCATGTGACAATGATCTTCACTCCGGATACAACAAATCCGGCCGGGCCGAACACAACAAACATAGCTCTTCTGAGCTGCGTCGTGATATAGCCCAGTACAGAGGCGCCGCACACCTGCTATGCTTCACGAATGAAGTAATGGATCATAAAATCCCAGAGGGTTTCAAACCCGTAAACATCGAATCATACGATGGCACAACAGATCTGGCGGTATGGATCGAGGATTATCTCCTTCACATCCACATGGCACGCGGCGATGATCTACACGCCATCAAATACATCCCGCTCAAACTTAAAGGACCGGCCGGGCATTGGCTTAACAGCTTGCCAGCAGACTTAATTGGTTCTTGGGAGGACCTGGAAGCCGCATTCCTCGACAACTTCCGGGGCACTTACGTGCGACCACCGGATGCCGACGACTTAAGCCACATAATTCAGCAGCCAGAGGAATCGGCCAGACAATTCTGGACATGGTTCCTAACAAAGAAAAACCAGATAGTCGACTGTCCGGACGCAGAGGCCCTAGCAGCCTTCAAGCATAACATCCGCGACGAGTGGCTTGCCCGGCACCTGGGACAGGAAAAGCCGAAATCCATGGCAGCCCTCACGACACTCATGACCTGCTTTTGCGCGGGAGAAGACAGCTGGCTAGCTTGCAGTAACAACTTATCAAAGAACCCTGGTAATTCGGATACCAAGGACAAAAGTGGCAGGACACGTCAGAATAAGCAAAAACGCCGTGTTAGCAGCGACAGCAATGAAGACATGGCAGTCAATGCCGGATTCAAAGGTTATAAATCCTGTCGGCGGAAAAAGCCATTCAAAAAGAATACTCAGGGCCCGTCCAGTTTGGACCGAATACTCGATCGCTTGTGCCAGATACATGGCACCCCCGAAAGGCCAGCCAATCACACTAACAGGGATTGTTGGGTGTTCAAGCAGGTAGGCAAGTTAAGGGCCGAAAACAGAGACAAGGGGCTGCACAGCGACGACAAGGAGCCCAAGCCGCCGAACAACAATGGACAGAAGGGCTTTCCCCCACAAGTGCGGACGGTGAACATGATATACGCAACCCACATTCCCAAGCGGGAGCGGAAGCGTGCGCTACGGGACGTATACACGATGGAGCCAGTCGCCCCAAAGTTCAACCCATGGTCCTCCTGCCCGATCACTTTTGATCGAAGGGACCATCCCACTAGCATCCGTCATGGCGGCTTCGCCGCATTGGTTCTTGACCCAATCATCGACGGATTTCATCTCACAAGAGTCCTCATGGACGGCGGCAGTAGCCTGAACCTGCTTTATCAGGATACAGTGCGGAAAATGGGCATAGATCCCTCAAGGATTAAGCCCACAAGAATGACCTTTAAAGGTGTTATACCAGGTGTAGAAGCCAACTGTACAGGCTCAGTAACACTTGACGTGGTCTTCGGATCCCCGGACAATTTCCAAAGCGAAGAGTTAATCTTCGATATAGTCCCGTTTCGCAGTGGCTATCACGCCCTGCTCGGACGAACCGCATTCGCAAAGTTCAATGCGGTGCCGCACTACGCATATCTCAAGCTCAAGATGCCAAGCCCTCAAGGAGTAATTACGGTCAACGGAAACACCGAACGCTCCCTCCGTACGGAGGAGCATACGGCGGCTCTCGCAGCGGAGGTACAAAGTAGCCTTCTTAGGCAATTCTCCAGTCCGGCCATTAAAAAGCCAGACACTGCCAAGCGCGCCCGGAGTAACCCACAGCAGGACCGCCTGGCACACTCTGAGCAAGCGTGGCAATGCGGCCCCAACCCCAGCTTTCACGACATAGCGAAACCAGTACCTCACGTACATAACTACGCCCTTGAAATACCATGGGCACAGGGGAAGGGGCACAATAACGGCACGCCCAAAATACGGCTTAAAACGTACTAGGGGCTACCGGATTCTTTTTTTAATTTTTTCTTACTTTCAGGACTCCATACTTCGGACGACCTGTTCGGCAATTCGACTGCCGCACAAACGATGCAAGATCCACGGAGGCAGACAAGCCATGCCGCATTATGGAACTCCCAGGTGGTCTATGTTACGAGCGGTATACCTGTTTTAAATACAATTCCGCGGCCTGCCCCTGGTCAGGACATACTGAATAGTCCAATATCTTTTGCTTACCGCACTATTTGTATCGTTCGGCTTTGATAAATAGCCTCTCTATAAACAATGCTTAGCTTCTTGTCTATTTTTTGCATTATCTTCTTTTCACATTTATGTTTATTAAATGACATGATTGCACCCGTACACCATGGTACGGAAAACACGCCAGGGGCTTCAGTACCCCTCATAATGGTGTGAGAAGTCCGTACACTTTCACAAGTGTGGCACCCCGAACTTATAGCACTATATGCATCGGCTCCGAATCATGATTTGGGTCAATAGTTGGGTTTGCCCGGCTCCTATGTTTTGGTGCCTTACATTCCGCTCTATCGGCTAAGGTAGCACTAGGAGAACCACTGCGATTGTGCCCCGGTTCAGCTGGGTTAAGCACCTCAGTGGAGAAAGCTAAAACTGACTGTCATGATGTGGCGAGAGACCGGTCGCTGTTCGAGAGGTTTTTCGAGTCCCTAAAGCCTTATGCCGCTTCGAGCGAGGAGCTGGCTTTGTCCGGCCAAGGCGTGGATAGCGCCCCGAACTCGGTCTTCCGAACTAGGGGCTTCGCCAAAATTTAAAATTATAGAGTTCTATGGCTAAGTGAGAGTGTTCAAGCATTATAGTCCGATTGCCTGGTTCGTTGTGCTGAGCACCTCCCTCGAAGGACCCAACTATGGGAAAAAGAGCGCTCAAGTTTATCCCGAACACCCCAGCACTAGTGGCACGGGGGCAGAAGCCGACGACTGGCCATCTCTCAATTTTTGATAAACGGCCGCACAGAAAGTAATATTTTAAATTCAATAAGCATTGCTTAGTGCATATGAACAAGTTTTCAGCGCACAGGATAAACACGAGGGAGTTCATTCAAATATCACATCCTTGGTACATTCATCCGCCACAAGGCGGGCACCTGCAAGAACATCCTTGTAGTAGTTCTCGGGCTTGCGATGCTCCTTCCCCGGCGGTGGCCCGTCCTTCACAAGATTCTCACCGTCCAGCTTACCCCAGTGCACCTTTGCACGGGCAAGGGCCCGACGGGCACCTTCGATGCAGACGGAGCGCTTGATGACCTCAAGCCTCGGACAGGCCTCCACCAGCCGCCGCACCAGCCTGAAATAGCTCCCGGGCAGGGCCTCTCTGGGCCACAGCCGAACTATGAAGCCCTTCATGGCCTGCTCGGCCGCCTTGTGGAGCTCAACCAGCTGTTTCAGCTGGTCGCTCAAGGGTACAGGGTGTCCGGCCTCAGAATACTGAGACCAGAACACCTTCTCCGTCGAGCTACCCTCTTCAGCTCGGTAGAATGCGGCGGCGTCGGATACGCTGCGGGGAAGATCTGCGAATGCCCCTGGAGAGCTCCGGATTCGGTTAAGTAACAGGTAGTTCACTTTTATATTTCTACTTTGCATAAAGAATGCCTTACCCGCTGCTATCTTCCTCATCTCCTCCAACTCTTGGAGGGCCTTTTGGGCTTCGGCCTTGGCAGACTTGGCAGCCTCTAGGGCCGTTGCAAGCTCAGATGCTTGCGCCTTCGACTCCAGCTCCAAACTCTCATGTTTTTTCATGAGAGCCTGAAGCTCTTGTTGCACCTCGCCGACCTGAGCCCCAAGTCTGTCTCCCTCAGTGCGCTCCGCGGCCATTTTCTTTTCAGCCTCAGACAGCGCCTGCTTAAGGGTCGCCACCTCAGTCGTGGCCCCTACAATAAGCAGTACAATCCTGTTACTCTTTTTGCAATCAAGCCTTTTTATAGGCACTTTTCCTGTAAGGTATTTCTTACCTTCTTCCTCCTCGAGCCGCCGCTTGGCAAGGCCGACCTCTTGCTCAGTCCGCTCGAGGTCCTGCTTCAGGACACCCACCTCCGCAGTCAGTGCGGCGGTGGATAGCAGCAAACCTGCATACGCATATTGACTCTTTTTTTTAGACTCCTGCGAAATTTAATAGATCCTCTATTCGGCTTTTCTTTCCGAACGCCAAACAGAGCATCAGGGGCTACTGTCTACGCGGTAATATTTTTACATATTTTTACTTACCTCGAAGCCTGTTAGAAGGCTAGCGCAACCTTCTGGATCACCGTACTCATAATAGTACGGTGCCCCTCGTCGATGGAGGCGTCGTCAAGCACCTCCAGCAGATTACCCGGCACCTCCGGTTGGACGGAGGCCGCCGGCTCAGAAGGCTTTCTCCTCTTGGAAGGAGTTCGCCTACCACGGTCCGGAACTGTGGAAGATTCCGGCGCGGTGTCCGGCACAAAGCCGGACTGAGAACCCTGGGGAGCCTTATCCCCTTCACTCCCGGAGTCCGGGAGGTTGCCTTGCGGCTCCTCCGGGACCACCTCCTCCTGCCCCGGAGCTTGTCGCGACGCCACTTCGGCGTCGTCTGCAGTGCGGGGGGAGACAACGGGCGGAACTGAGTTCACATCCGATGAGTCCAGGGAGCCGCCCGACGATTCGTCAAATTCGGCCCGGGGCGGACTGCATAATTACATTCCACATTAGGGAAAGCTGTGCAACAAAGGAACATCATGAGTTACTCTAATATCCGAACTTACGATTTCGCCGGACGCTTGGCCCTATTTGGCCACTCCTCTTTGCCCTCTTCGGCGTTGGGGGCGTAGTCCGGCGGAGGGGTCTTCCTTTTCCTAGACCCCTTGGCCTCCCCCGTTGGGGCGGCCTTCCTCTTCTCTCCTCCCTCCGCTGGGGGGGGAGAGTTTCCTTCTTCCTCCTCCTCATTTTCGCGGGAGGAGGGCGTCTCAGACTCGTCAGATGACGAGTCCGACACCACCATGTTGCGAGCACTCTTTCGAGTCCCGGTGGTCTTCTTCTTCTTGGCCTTCTTCTCCGGCACCACATAAGGCGCCGGAACTAGCAGCTTTGCTTGTAGAGCTGGGGCTGGGTCTTCAGGCAGCGGAGCCGGACAGTTAATCGGTCCGGATATCGCCCGCCAAGCCTGTCAAAGGTAAGGGGGTTTAGATCCCGCATAGAGTCAAACTATGAAAAAAGCTTAACATCCTGTAAAAGGTGTAGATGGCATACCTCGCTAGCGTGACGCTGCGAGATGTATCCGCGGTCCTCGGAAGCAGATGCGGGAGCCTCGGCGCCCTTGAATAGCATCTTCCAGGCGTCTTCGTACGTCGTGTCGAAGAGCCTGCTGAGGGTTTGATGCTGCGCCGGGTCGAACTCCCACAGATTAAAATCCCGTTGTTGGCACGGGAGGATCCGGCGGACGAGCATAACCTGGATTACATTAACAAGCCGGACTGGCTTGTTCACCAGGGACTGGATGCATGTTTGCAATCCGGTCACCTCTTTTTTGTCACCCCACGATAGGCCCGTCTCTTTCCAGGACATAAGCCGCGTGGGGGGTCCGGATCGGAACTCGGGGGCTGCGGTCCATTTCGGATCGCGCGGCTCGGTGATATAAAACCACCCGAATTGCCATCCCTTTAGGGTCTCCATGAAAGAGCCCTCGAACCATAGGACGTTGGCCATCTTGCCCGCCATGGCACCTCCGCACTCCGCCTGGCTGCCGCGCACCACCTTGGGCTTGACGTTGAAGGTCTTGAGCCAGAGGCCGAAATGGGGGCGGACGCGGAGAAAAGCCTTGCACACGACGATAAACGCCGAGATGTTGAGGATGAAGTTCAGAGCCAGATCGTGGAAATCCAGGCCGTAGTAGAACATGAGCCCCCGGAAAAATGGGTGGAGTGGAAAACCCAGTCCGCAGAGGAAGTGGGGGAGAAATACTACCCTCTCATGGGGCCTTCGGGTGGGGAGAAGCTGCCCCTTTTTGGGAAGCCGGTGCGCGATGTCTATGGACAGGTATTCGACCTTCCTTAGCTTCTTGACTTTGCCCTCCATGGCGGAGGAGACCATCCACTTGCCTCCCGCTCCGGACATTGCTGGAGAAGGTTGAGGTGGGAAGTGCGGGCTTGGGCGCTGGAGCTCGGGTGCACAGGAGATGGATAGGCAAAGGAGGAAGAAGGCGTAGGTAAAAAAGGTGGATCCTTGTCCCCTTATATGGGCGGATGCGGTTGTGCGTCCCCACCTGCCTAGTAAAACTCGCTTGCCTCCCACGCGCCGTGATAAGTGGCGGGGTTGGGTTACCCACGTCCATATTGATGAGAATCCCATAAAAGGGGGGTACACGATCTCTGCTTTGACAAGACGTGCCAAGGAAACCGCCTCGCAAAACACGCTGAGGTGGAAAAGTGAAAACGATTCGAGTGAAGGACTTGGCTGTAGTGTGATGACGCACTGCGGAATACGTCAGCAGATTTGATTTGTGTTAATATTATTATCTCTATGGCAATATGTGGAAGCTTATTTTGTAGAGCCGGACACTACTCTTGGTGTTTACAATCTTCTATGAAGGACTTGGAGGAGGAACCCGCCTTGCAATGCCGAAGACAATTTGCGCGCCGGACTCGTCGTCATTGAAGCCTGGTTCAGGGGCTACTGAGGGAGTCCTGGATTCGGGTAGCCGGACTATACCTTCAGCCGGACTCCTGGACTATGAAGATACAAGATTGAAGACTTTGTCCCGTGTCTGGATGGGACTTTCCTTGGCGTGGAAGGCAAGCTTGGCATGCGGATATTCAAGATCTCCTACCATTGTAACCGACTCTATGTAACCCTAACCCTATCCGGTGTCTATATAAACCGGAGGGTTCTAGTCCGTAGGCAATCAATTCCATATACAACAATCATACCATAGGCTAGCTTCTAGGGTTTAGCCTCCTTGATCTCGTGGTAGATCTACTCTTGTACTACCCATATCATCAATATTAATCAAGCAGGACGTAGGGTTTTACCTCCATCAAGAGGGCCCGAACCTGGGTAAAACATCGTGTTCCCTGCCTCTTGTTACCATCCGGCCTAGACGCACAGTTCGGGACCCACTACCCGAGATCCGCCGGTTTTGACACCGACAGGGGGGTCTCCAGACAGCCGGACTATCTCCATTGGCCGGACTGTTAGACTATGAAGATACAAGATTGAAGACTTCGTCTCCTGTCCGGATGGGACTCTACTTGGCATGGAAGGCAAGCTAGACAATACGTATGTGGATATCTCCTCCTTTGTAACCGACCTTGTGTAACCCTAACCCTCTCTGGTGTCTATATAAACCGAAGGGTTTTAGTCCGTAGGACAACATACAATCATACTGTAGGCTAGCTTCTAGGTTTTAGCCTCTCTGATCTCGTGGTAGATCTACTCTTGTAACACCCATATCTTCAATATTAATCAAGCAGGACGTAGGGTTTTACCTCCATCAAGAGGGCCCGAACCTGGGTAAAACTTCGTGTCCCTTGCCTCCTGTTACCATCCGGCCTAGACACATAGTTCGGGACCCCCTACCCGAGATCCACCGGTTTTGACACTGACAGGGATCTTGAGGTGGATGCTGTTGAAGCGCTGGACGTACTTCTGCAGGGTCTCCCCTGGCTACTGCTTGATTCGCCGCAGGTCACCCGCGACCGGTCGCGAGTGCCGTGGAAGTTGGCGACGAAACACTCGCTCATCGCTCCCCAGGAGGAGATGGATCCCACGAGCAAGTTCAGAAGCCACGAGCACGCGCCATCTTTGAGGGCCATGGGAAACCAGTTCTCCATGACTGATAACCCACAAGTATAAAGGATTGCAATAGTTTTCGAGGGTAGAGTATTCAACCCAAATTTATTGATTCGACACAAGAGGAGCCAAATAATATTCTCAAGTATTAGCAGTTGAGTTGTTAATTCAACCACACCTGAAAGACTTAATATCTATAGCAAAGTATTTAGTAGCAAAGTAGTATGGAAGTAACGGTAGCGGTGGCAAAAGTAACAATAGTACTTTTTGTAGCAATTGTAACATTGGCAACGGAAAAGTAACTAAGCAAAGATCAATATGTGAAAAGCTCGTAGGCAATGGATCAATGATGGATAATTATGTCGGATGCAATTCCTCATGCAACAGTTATAATATAGGGTGACATAGAACTAGCTCCAGTTCATCAATGTAATGTAGGCATGTATTCCGAATATAGTCATACGTGCTTATGGAAAAGAACTTGCATGAAATCTTTTGCCCTACCCTCCCGTGGCAGCGGGGTCCTATTGGAAACTAAGGGATATTAGGGCCTCCTTTTAATAGAGTACCGGTCCAAAGCATTAACACTTAGTGAATACATGAACTCCTCAAACTATGGTCATCACCGGGACTGGTCCCGATTATTGTCACTTTGGGGTTACTAGATCATAACACATAGTTGGTGACTATTGACTTGCAAAATAGGATCAAGAACTCACATATATTCATGAAAATATAATAGGTTCAGATCTGAAATCATGGCACTCGGGCCCTAGTGACAAGCATTAAGCATAGAAAAGTCATAGCAACATCAATCTTAGAACATAATGGATACTAGGGATCAAACCCTAATAAAACTAACTTGATTACATGGTAAATCTCATCCAACCCATCACAGTCCAGCAAGCCTATGATGGAATTACTCACGCACGATGGTGAGCATCAGGAAATTGGTGATGGAGGATGGTTGATGATGACTATGACGACGGATTCCCCTCTCTGGAGCCCCGAACGGACTCCATATCAGCCCTCCCGAGAGAGATTAGGGCTTGGCGGCAGCTCTGTATCGTAAAACGTGATAAATCCTTCTCTCTGATTTTTTTTCTCCCTGAACGTGAATATATGGAGTCATGGTGGACGTCGGTGGACTCCCAGGGGGTCCATGAGGCAGGGGGCACGCCCTGCACCCTCGTGGACAGGGTGTGGGTCCCCTGATGCTGATTCTTTCGCCAGTATTTTTTTATTAATTCCAAAACGTGTCTCCGTGGATTTTCAGGTCATTCCGAGAACTTTTATTTCTGCAGAAAAATAACACCATGGCAATTCTGCTGAAAAAAGCGTCAGTTTGGGTTAGTTCCATTCAAATCATGCAAGTTAGAGTCCAAAACAAGGGCAAAAGTGTTTGGAAAAGTAGATATGTTGGACACGTATCAACTCCCCCAAGCTTAAACCTTTGCTCGTCCTCGAGCAATTCAGTTGACAAACTGAAAGTGATAAAGAAAAACTTTTACAAACTCTGTTTGCTCTTGTTGTTGCAAATATGTAAAGCCAATATTCAAGTTTTCAGCAAAGATTGTGAAATAACCATATTCACAATAACATTTAGGTCTCATGTTTACTCATATCAATGGCATAATCAACTAGCGAGCAATAATAATAAATCTCGGATGACAACACTTTCTCAAAACAATCATAATATGATATAACAAGATGGTATCTCGCTAGCCCTTTCTGAGACCGCAAAACATAAATGCAGAGCACACCTGAAGATCAAGGACTGACTAGACATTGTAATTCATGGTAAAAGAGATCCAGTCACAATTATACACAACATAAATTAATAGCAATGCATGCAAATGACAGCGGTGCTCTCCAACTAGTGCTTTTTAATAAGAGGATGATGACTCAACATAGAAGTAATTAGATAGGCCCTTCGCAGAGGGAAGAAGGTATTTGTAGAGGTGCCAAAGCTCGAGTTTTGAAACAGAGATAAATAATATTTTGAGTGGCATGCTTTCATTGTCAACATAACAACCGAGAGATCTCGATATCTTCCATGCTACACACATTATAGGCGGTTCCCAAACAGAATGGTAAAGTTTATACTCCCCCACCACCAACAAGCATCAATCCATGGCTTGCCCGAAACAATGGGTGCCTCCAACTAACAACAATCCTAGGGGAGTTTTGTTTGCAATTATTTTGATTTGAGCATGGGACTGGGCATCCCGGTTACCGGCTGTGATGACACCCTTAAAGGTGGTTTTGGTGGGTTTGACACTCGAGGGATATGTACCCATTTTGTGCACTATATCCTGATAGAGCAGGTTCAGGCTGCTACCGCCGTCCATAAGGACTCGAGTGAGGTGAAATCCGTCGATGATGGGGTCTAGGACCAATTCCGCGGATCCGCCATGATGGATACTAGTGGGGTGGTCCCTGCGATCAAAGGTGATCAGACAAGAGGACCATGGGTTGAACTTTGGGGCGACGGGCTCCATCGCATGGACGTCCCTTAGTGTGCGCTTTCGTTCCCTCTTGGGAATGTGGGTTGGGTATATCATGTTCACCGTCTTCACTTGTTGGGGGAACCTCTTCTGTCCTCCCGTGTTCGGCGGCCGGGGCTCCTCCTCGTCATCAGTATGCAGCCCCTTGTCCTTGTTTTCGGCATTCAACTTGCCGGCCTGCTTGAACACCCAACATTCTCTATTGGTGTGATTGGCTGGCTTATCAGGGGTGCCGTGGATTTGACACGAGCGATCGAGTACGCGATCCAAACTGGACGGGCCCGGAGTACTTCTCTTAAATGGCTTTTTCCGCTGGCCGGATCTAGAGCCTCTGAATCCGGCATTGACTGTCGTATCATCGGTGTTATCGCTGTTGTTGCGGCGCTTTTGTCTGTTATGACGTGGTCTGCCATTGGCATCTTTGGTATCCGAAGTGCCCAGATTCCTTGATGTGTTGTTGCTGCGAGCCAGCCAGCTATACTCACCCACGCAAAAATAGGTCATGAGTGTCGTGAGGGCTGCCATAGACTTCGGCTTCTCCTGGCCGAGGTGCCGGGCGAGCCATTCGTCACAGATATTATGCTTGAATGCCGCTAAGGCCTCTGCATCCGGACAGTCGACAATTTGGTTTTTCTTAGTTAGGAACCGTGTCCAGAATTGCCTGGCCCATTCCCCTGGCTGCTGAGTTATATGGCTCAGGTCATCAGCATCGGTTGTCACACATAAGTGCCCTAGAAGTTGTCAAGGAATGTGTCTTCCAAATCCTCACAACTGCCGACAGAGTCCGCTGGCAAGCTATTCAGCCAATGTCGAGCTGGTCCTTTGAGTTTTAGTGGGAGGTACTTGATGGCATGCAGATCATCACCGCGAACCATGTGGATGTGGAGGAGGAAATCCTCAATCCATACAGCGGGATTTGTTGTACCATCATATCGTTCGATATTTACGGGTTTAAAACCCTCCGGGAATTCGTGATTCATAACTTCATCAGTGAAGCATAGGGGGTGTGTGGCGCCTCTGTGCCGGGCTATATCACGACACAGTTCATATGAGTCTTGTCTGTTGTATTCGGCCCGGCCGGATTTACTTATAGTGTATCCGGCGTGACGGTCATCGTCCCGCATTGGTGCGTGCCCACGTGACCCGTATATCGACCTTGCATGTTTTGCCCTGCTTTCCAATACGTCTCGCGGGTCCCGCGTGTTGCCCCAGGCCTTGGTATTTTTCTTTGAGTGGTGGCGGGGTGCGGACTGAACTTCAGGCTGAAACGCCTCTCTGGATCGGCAACGAGGTGGCTGGTCAGCCGCATCATACGCTGGTAATGTAGGTTTCAATGCTTCCTCCTCAAGGTGAAGTAGCAACCTGCGCTTTGGATAACTCTTGGTTGGGCACTCGAGTTCGTATTCCTCGACTGCCAGGACTTCGGTCCATCTGTCTGCTAGCAAATCTTGATCAGCTCGAAGTTGTTGTTTCTTTTTCTTCAAGCTATTTGTTGTGGCTATAAGCCGGCGCTTGAAGCGCTCCTGTTCGACGGGATTCTCAGGCACGATAAATTCTTCGTCGCCGAGGCTCACCTCGTCTTCGGAGAGAGGCATGTAATTGTCCTCCTCCGATTTTCCAACCGCTGCCTGCTCTGGAGGGCTAGTTTGTTCACCCTCCCGCTCTAAATCATGCTGGCGGGGATTGTTGTCGTCTTCGGCACTATCCGGAGTGTTATTGTCTCTTGTGCAGGTATCACTACTTTTGCTATGGCGGGACTTAGAGCGGCGCTGCTGACGTCGGCGCTTGGGTTGCTTCTTGGAGGGGTCATCCTCCGCTGTCTCGTCGCCATTGCCTTCTTTGGGGTGTCCACCATGTATATATATCATATGATGAGGTGGCGGTCCAGTGCCCTGTGGGCGGTGGTTCCTGTTCGTCTCCTCCATCGTCGTCCATACCATCGATGTCTTCGGAGTCGAAGTCGAGCATGTCGGTTAAATCGTCGAAAGTGGATACTAAGTGGGTGGTGGGTGGGGAGCGAATTTCTTCATTGTCCGCATCCCATTCTAGCCAGACATAGTTCGGCCAAGGTTCTCCTGACAAGGAGAGAGACCTTAATGAATTTAGCACGTCACCGAAAGGTGAGTGCTAAAAGATGTCCGCGGAGGTGAACTCCATGATCGGCGCCCAATCGGATTCGATAGGCACAGACGCAGGCGACTCGGAGTCCGTGGACGGAGATGAATCCAGTGGTTCGGCAACACGACTCTCGCAAGGGGTGAAGTCAGTATCCGGCTCTATCGCCACTGAGAGTGCGGCCTCCATGGTGGGGTCTATCCACCTGTCCTCGGATGGCGCAATTTGCTCCGGATTGAAGGCCAGAGTAGTTGCAGCTGTGATCTCCCGAACACTGTCGGACGGCAGAGCTAAATCATGCTCTTCATGATCGTGCGGCGCATTTGACATGGGCTCGAATCCTTCGAAGATCAAGTCTCCGCGGATGTCGGCAGTGTACTTTAGGTTTCCAAACCTGACCTGATGGCCAGGGGCGTAGCTCTCGATCTGCTCCAGATGACCAAGCGAGTTGACCCTGGACTGCATCGTTACCAATGATCGAAGGAGCCATCAAGCCTTACGGTGACGGCACAGTGGTACTCTCAATGAAAGCACCAATGTCGGTGTCCAAACCGGTGGATCTCGGGTAGGGGGTCCCGAATTGTGCGTCTAAGGCGGATGGTAATAGGAGGCGGGGGACACGATGTTTACCCAGGTTCGGGCCCTCTCGATGGAGGTAATATCCTACGTCCTGCTTGATTGATCTTGATGATATAAGTATTACAACAGTTGATCTACCACGAGATCGTAGAGGCTAAACCCTAGAAGCTAGCCTATGGTATGATTGTTATTGTCCTACGGACTAAACCCTTTGGTTTATATAGACACCGGAGGGGGCTAGGGTTACATAGAGTCGGTTACAAGGGAGGAGATCTACATATCCGTATTGCTAAGCTTGCCTTCCACGCCAAGGAGAGTCCCATTCGGACACGGGACGAAGTCTTCAATCTTGTATCTTCATAGTCCAACAGTCCGGCCAAAGGATATAGTCCGGCTGTCCGGAGACTCGCTAATCCAGGACTCCCTCACCGGCCATTTTCTCATGAGTGATGAGCGGAGTCCACTCATCGTGAGAATACCCCACCTAGCATGGAAGATATAGACTGCCCTAGTTGATACATGAGCTATTCGAGCATACAAAGCAGAATTTCATTTGAAGGTTTAGAGTTTGGCACATACAAATTTACTTGGAACGGCAGGTAGATACCGCATAGAGGAAGGTATAGTGGACTCATATGGAATAACTTTGGGGTTCTATGGAAGTGGATGCACAAGCAGTATTCCTGCTTAGTACAAGTGAAGGCTAGAAAGGGACTGGGAAGCGACCAATTAGAGAGCGACAACAGTCATGAACATGCATTAAGATTAATCAACAATGAGTGCAAGCATGAGTAGGATATAAATCAACATGAACATAAATATCATGGAGGCTATGTTGATTTTGTTTCAACTACATGCATGAACATGTGCCAAGTTAAGCCACTCGAATCGTTCAAAGGAGGATACCACCCTATCATACCACATCACAACCATCTTAATAGCATGTTGGCATGCAAGGTAAACCATTATAAACTCCTAGCTAATTAAGCATGGCATGAGCAACTATAATATCTAATTGTCATTGTAAACATGTTCCATTCATAATAGGATGAATCAGGAATGATGAACAAATCATATTTACGAAAACAAGATAGGCCGGTCGAGTTCATACCAGCTTCTCTCATCTCAATCAGTCCATCATATATCGTCATTATTGCCTTTCGCTCGCATGACCAAACGATGTGGATAATAATAATAGTGCAAGTGCATTGGACTAAGGTGGAATCTGCAAGCATTTAATACAAGGGAGAAGACAATGTAATATGGGCTCTCTGTTAAATCAACAATAATGCATATGAGAGCCACTCGACATTTTCATCATGGTCTTCTCCTCTCGACCCCCGAAGAAAAGAAAAGAAATAAAACTATTTACACGGGAAAACTCCCAACAAGCAAAAGAACAACGAGAAATCTTTTGGGGTTTTCTTTTAATTACTACTACTACAAGCATGGAAAGTAAACTAGCTAAAAGGTTCAACTGATTTTTTTGGTTTTTCTTAAGTTTTTTCAAACACACAAGAAGAAGGCTTAGAAAAGAAAATAAACTACCATGGATAGTACAATGAAAAAGTATGAGCACCGACAACTTGGCATGAGTGTGTGCACATGAATGCAATGTCGGTGAGAAATACGTACTCCCCCAAGCTTACGCTTTTGGCCTAAGTTGGTCTATGGCCACTGATCGAAGCTACTCTCTCCGGTGTACTAAGGAGGGTCTTCAGGGTGCCACCGGCTGGCGATCTCCTCCGGATCTCACTAATAAACAGACTATCGATAAGGGTCAAGTGGTGGCTCAGGCTCAGGCTCTGGAACTTGTGTCAGTCTACAGTATGCATAAATGGCCTCTGGCAAGATGAGGTACGTGCCTGAAAATATGTTAAACAAAGAGGGTGCAGGCAAGGTAATAATCTCACAGTGAGTTTTATCAAATATCAAATCTATCCCTAATAATAAAGCACAAATTGACTCCTTGGGTTCACCATCACAATACGCTTTCTCCCTATGAATTTACGCTTTCAGTTTGAATTTAAAACATATACGTGAGGTGGTACTAATACGTGAGGTGGTTCTAATAATAATAATAATAATAATAATAAGTGTGCAGAAAGATAATGATTTGATCTATTGGGCCACCAGGATTGTATTGGGCCTCGAAGGAGAGAGCACGTGCATGACTCCTCCTAAAGCGTAGGGCCTCCACCAGGTTACAGAGCAAACAAAGACATCACGCACACAATACCTTCGTCCTCCACACGCACGAAGCCGCCGCCGCCTCTTCTCACCTCGATGCTAGATCGGAATCAAAGCCATTGCTCAAATCATGAGATCATGGGAAGAATCACAACACGGTAGATGTGAAGGGATCAATGTCGTCGCCGCCGTTGCCTTTCCTCTGGACAGAGAGGACGGCTACCTCCGCTGGAAGAAATCAGTGTTGCTTCGCCTCCACGTCCTCAGCGTTGGCGCATGTATTGATCACCGCGCGCCGCTGGAAAGCCTATTGCCGTCAACTAGCATCTCGTCGTGTGTGCGTCCGTAGCCGGCGAAATCGATCCGCTCAACTTATACGTTCTAATCAAGTCGCTAGCGTTGGCTAGCTAGCATGGGCCTTGTACGTGTATCTCTCCAAAGAGAATCATTCAAGCGTGGCGTTTGTACTCGGCATTTCCGAAAGCAGTCGTCGAGCCGCATACCTGAGCCAAGATTCTACAAGAGTGTCTTGCAGCTTCTCCGGCTCAACTCCTCCGTCTGTGGCCTCACCGCTACCGACGACAAGGACCATCCACTACAAAAAAATACACTTCCGTGACGATACGTGTTTGTCACAGTAGGTCACTTTTTTGTCATGCATGTACATCCATGACAAATTTATAATAGAATCAAGATAGCCATACCTGTGCTGTCGTAGAAGTGTTCCATGACATTACCAAAATTATCATCATGGAAGTGTTCACTTCCATGACGATAAATCGCGCGTCACAGAAGTGCTTTCGTCAAGGGTGACCGACACGTGGCATCCACCGTAAGGAACGTCGTTAAGCTATTGGGTCGGGTTTTGGATCCGATAACCCGTTAACAGCCCCGACCAATGGGGATTTTCCACATGTAAAATCATCATTGGTTGGAGGAAACACGTGTCAGCTCATCATTGGGACAGATGTCAACTACTCATTGGACGGAAGGCGCCTATGATACGTCGACACATGGGATAGCCCAACAGAGGCCCATTCCTATGAAAAGGCCAGCCCGTTTGACTTGGTCAAAAGCTGGTGGGCCGGCCCATGGAAAGCCTGTTAACGGCATGTTCGAATATAGCCCATTTATAGCCCGCTAACCCAAGGCCCGTTACGCCCTATCCGAATTAGGCCCAGTAGCGTCATCTAGGCCATCCAATATGATTCCAGCCCATTTTCATTTCTGGCCCATGTATGGCCCATGACGTCTTTCGGCCCATATAAGGCCCTATGTAACTCTTGGCCTACTAATGGCCCATGGTGAAACTGGCCCGTAATGAACAGTGTATCACTTTACACCCATTAACGGCCCATGGTAAAACTGGCCCGTAATGAACAGTGTATCACTTTATACCCATTAATGGCCCGTTATTCCGTTGGGCCGTTTCCAGCCCATGTTATCTTTCAGCCTTCTCAGAGCCCATTTATTCTTGGGCTCATTTCCAGCATTCGTTTACTTACGGTCCGTTAATGTCATTTTCTGCTTGTGGGCCAAATTCAGCCCGTGGTTACAGTCGGCCCGTTTGTGGTCCATTAATACGTTGGGCCGATTTCATAGCGTCATCAAATACGGCCTATTAATGATGGCCCGTTATGGTCGACCATGAACGGACGATTCCAACTCTAGCCCGTTTACAGCCATAATGCGGTCTGTTTGGCCCATGTTTGGCCCATTGATAACACGGCCCGCAGAAGGCCCATTGTTTCTACGACCCGTAGAAGGCCCATTGTTCCTACGGCCCGTAGAAGGCCCATTGTTTCTACGGCCCGTAGAAGGCCCACTGTTTCTACAGCCAGTAGGAGGCCCGGTGTCACTATAGTAAATATTAGCCCATGGTTATTGTGGCCTAGTTTTAAAAAATAGGTTATTGCAGCCACTAGCTAACCGCGGAAAAAGAACTGCAATGACTACAAGAAAACAAATAAACAAGACAACAAGGAAATAAATAAGCAAGCAACTAACGCTAGGCTATCATGACTATTACACATATTACATCCACTGGGCATCAAAGTTTGCCACCAGTGCAAATATAGGGAACAAAGCAGCATATCATATACACTGGTTGTCAAAGTTGGCGACCAACGCAAATAAACGCCGCAGCAAAACAAATCCAGAACTGAAACCACTTCAGAAGATCTCAAGAAACAATATCCTGGGTACCCATAATGTTGGCAAGATGCTTAGCAAGCTTATTAACTTTCTCTTGTTTGGCGCTTAAATCCTCCAGCGCTTGCTGTTGCACCAAAAAATATGGATCTGAATTCTGCAGGGACTTCCTCAGTCCTTCAACTTCCTGTCGCAGCACATCTGATCGATGTCTTTCAACTTGAAGTTGAGACTCAAGAAGACGAACTGATTCAGGCAGCGAGTTCGAAGAGCTTGTGCCAGCAGTAGTGGCCAGTAACTCGAACACTACATCAAGACAGGACTTTTGGGTTCTCTCACTGTTGTCAAGATAGTTTTTATCAGCTTTCTTGCAGACCAACAGGGATGTCTCACTATCTTGAACCTTATCTGCATTACTTCCTTTACCATTGGAAAACACGGTACTGTTCTCCAATATTTTGTCTACATTATAAAAGAGAAACAAGTAGACACATCACATGTTTACCATGTTGTATATGAAACTCATTTTGGTAAATGAATTCAGTAGTAAAGTGGACAGGATAACAGCATGAAACAAACATATATCTATGTACCATGGTCACTTTATGGTCTATATCATTCTAGTTTTTGTTGCCAAATCAAGATAGAGACACAGTTCAAATAATATTGGTTCAAGACAAAGCAGAATAGACATAATATAAGTGTGGGTAACTATAGAGCAATAACAACACTTGTAATGTGCATGACATGAGAACATAACTGTTTATTCAATTGAAACTGAAATCAACATAGAGCAGGTTACAACAGCAAACCAGTTAAAGAAACATGTTTAAAATATACCTGTTGCGCCATTGGAGTTTCAATTCCATCCTTCAAATTTGAAAATAGTTGGTATGAGTAAATACAGTCATGCAAGAGCAAAGGAGTATGAACCATAGCTACAGAACCTGACCTGAGAACAAATCTTCTTCTCCTTTAAGCATTGAGTTGGGATTCGGAGTGGTGGTCCTCGTGCTTTGGGCACTGCAGTTCCCTTACTAACTGCTCGTGTTTGGGTGCTCTGTGGTGGAGACGGTGCTGTGTCAACTGGAACTGGGTTACTATCTGCCGGGGTTGGGGTTAGAAGGGCTGTAGTTGGTTCTCTGTCCAACTGGTAGGGGTACAATCTGCGAGAGTCTGGGTTATGTGTGGTGGATCTGGTCCTTGGGCAAGTACAACCGTGGTTCTATCTGCATCAACTGGTAGCACTATCTTTTCTGAAGACCGTGTTGTTACTCCCTTAGAAACTGCCATCACGCTCTCCAATTCAAATGGCTGATAAACAAGAAAAGCAATTGAAAGTATAGACATTTTATGATAGATAGGTGCAATGGATAGTGGGGAATAAAAGAGGGCATGAAATAATTCATATTTATGTTGTCTAACCAAGCATGATAGCATGACACAATTTCACATATATGATGGCTAACTAAACAGGATAGCATGACACAATTTCACATTATGATGGCTAACTAAAAAATATGGAAAGACATAGTTCAAAATATGAGACTATGTAAACAGGATGGCATGACATAACTATATAATGTGTTTATTAAATAGGTTGGCATGCCATAATTCACATACATTCACGGATAGAATGCCATAATTCAAAATATGATGATTGTAAACACTAAACAGGATGAGATGATATAACTATATGATGTCTTTATTAAATGGGTTGCCATGCCATAATTCAGATAGATGATGTGTATGTACTATGTAAACATGATGGCATGATATAATTCAAATATATGATTTATATAGTAAGCAAGTAAGCAGATTGCAATCCATATATGATGTAAAAACTAAGCAATGTAAGAAAACATGCATGACATGGGTAATATAACCCTGCCAAGTTTGAGCATAGACCTCAAGGGGAAAATAGGACTGGTCATCAGTCTCTAAATCCTCCTCTGAGGAGCTCTCTGTAACCAGCAAGATGTCTGCTTCAGCAGGTAGCATTGTCTACTCTGAATACCTTGTTTTCACTCCAGATACTTCCATCACCGCTTCAAATGGCTGATGCACAGGAAGAGTAGTTGAATATACAAACGTTGTCGCCAAATGGAACACGTAATACAAAAAAATGATAGCATGATATAATTCACATACATGATGATTGGCTAAACAACATGGCATTGCATAATTCACATATATAATGCCTTTGCAACAAGATACCATTGTATAATTCACATATATAATGTCTTGCAACAAGATGACAATGCATAATTCACATATATGGTAATTAGACACTAAATAGGTGGGATTCACACAAAGCATGTCTAAACTAATCAAATGACATAGCAATGCGAGACACCATACACACGATATGAGCAACATAACATGCCAAGTTAGAGCATACACCTCGGGGGGGGGATAGGACTGGTCATCTGTCTCTGAATCCTCCTCTGAGGAGCTATCCGTAACCAGCGAGATATGCGCTTCATCAGATAGCATAGTCTGCTCTGAAGACCTTGTTTTCACTC
This sequence comes from Triticum urartu, assembly GCF_003073215.2. Lineage (NCBI taxonomy): Eukaryota > Viridiplantae > Streptophyta > Magnoliopsida > Poales > Poaceae > Triticum > Triticum urartu. The sequence continues at coordinate 75,691,029 of NC_053025.1, forward strand.
CAGAATTTGCCATGACCGTGTCAAATGGCTGATGCACATGAAGAGCAGTTGAATGTAATAACATTGTTGACAAATGTAATATTTAAAAGGATGACCTGGTATAATTTACATATAAGATGAATGGCTAAGCAGGATGGCATTGCAAAATTCACATATATGATGCCTGGCTAAACAAGATGGCATTGCATAATTCACATAAACGATGAATAAATTAAACAGATGGCATTCGCACAAAGGATGTCTAAACTAAGCATATGACATATTTGATGTAAAGTAAGCAATGCAAGACACCATATGCATGATATAACCAACATCAGCATGCCAAGTTAGAGCGAAGACCTCAGGGGGTAAATAGGAGTTGTCTTCTCCTTCTGAATCCCCCTCAGAACAGATATCTTCCTCTCGATTACAATCCGAAATGCGTGGAGGGGGGGCTGCCTTTGCGCCTACCATGGAGCGACATCTGCATGACATTTTATTGCCACACAAGGCTTGTCTCTTTTGCTCTACATGTTCAGTTCCATTGTTTACAATAACTGTCATGCATAGGAATAAAACATAGTGAGATTATGTAAGGAGTGCATGCAGAAATCTAGAGTGATGGTAGCAACCTGTGGATAGACCCAAAACCAATAATAGAAGGAAGATAATGGCTTCAGTTAAAAAATACAGATAATGGCTTCTTTACTGTTTGTTTCGCACCCAACATGAAACTCATAGTAGACACCGGAGATTAACCAGATAGTAGATATATACTATTGATAGCGGCCCCGATATGTACCCCACAACCATTTAAAAACTCAAGTTTGACCATTAGTTTGGAGCTAACTCAGAGTCTAAGTGGTGAACAGGACGATAAAGTAGCATGTAATATTAAGCGATGCATAACGTAAGCAGACACGAAAGAGTGCGACCTCTCTTGCGGACCCGTGTAGTCCTCGAGGTCATCTGCTCGGTTGATGATGGTAGTGCAGTTTTCATGGCTGCCAGCGGCGGGGAAGAAGATCTGAGGCGGCGAAAGACAGTCTGGAGGCTGGATCCCTGCTGTGCTGGACCCTTCTGTCGTTGGAGCAGCTGAGCTGGGGTGGACCACGGTGCAGCAGGAGCGGGACAAACCACGCAAGGTTTTCTTTGACAACTATCTGTAAGAGAAGTAATTCTATAAGGGCTTGTTTGAATTGGAGGATTCCAAAAATGCAGGGATAGGAAATAGACAGGAATAGGATAGGAATGCACATGCAAAACAGAGAATTTAAAAACACAGGATTTCTGCCAATCTGGGTGTTTGATTCACAACAATTGGAAGATCACAAGATGCAAAGAAGCATGGTGAGATTAAGTCAAACCATAAGAAAATGTACGGTTATAATGCTATTATGCTACTATCTCTTAGTCTTGTGCTTCATGAATAGGAATTTGAAAAGGAGGACAAGTGAAAATTAAAATTCCTACGTTTTTTCTTTCAAGGAGACACTAAAGGAACAAATCCGGGTCCTCAGTGGACAATATATATAACATGTAGAGTAAAAAAGAGATGCAAGAAGTGTACAACCTCTTTGGCGAAGCCATGTCGATCTCAGCGTGATTGGGTTGGCCGGTGAGGATGCTCCGGCTGACTTGGCTGTCGGAGGAGGGGAAGAAGATCTTAGGCGTCTGGAGATGGAGCCCGAGGTACTGCTCCGCTATGATGGAGGGTTTCATCGTTGGAGCAGCTCCGGTGAGTTGTACGACGCCGAGGCTGAAGCAGGACAAGAGAGACAACGAACAATGTTAACTTGAGTGGAATTCTAATAACATCTCCAATACATGACGTAAAATACATAACCACAAAGTGCTAGATGTAAAATACATCAGCCGCTCATCTCTCAACTTAACTGTCGAAACTGAATTTAACTGTCGAAACTGAACTTAACTATCAAAACTGAACTTAACTGTCGAAACTGAATTTTGCTGTCGAAACTGAATTTTGCTGTTGAAACTGAACGCACTAGCAAGGTGAGGCTACACGTCGGTCGACTGACTTTTTCATCTCTGGTCAGTCGATTTTGCAGCCATTGGATACGAAATCAAGGGCATGCGGTTCATCTTCAACCTCCACCCCCCTGAGCCGGCCAAACAGCAGCCCCCCGCCGCTCGCGGCCGGCAGTGCGCCGCCCCGCCCGCCCCGAAAGCACTCCCCACCGCCGGTCCGCCGCCGCCCCGGCCATCCCTCTTAGGCCCCCCCGTGCCGAGCTTTTTCTCCGGCAATCCCCACGCCACCGCCCCGCCAACGCCTCGCCAACGCTGGCGACCACCGCCCCCATCCTGAACCCTAAGATAGATAGTGGGGTACCTCTCCGGCGAGCCCCCCTCCCCGCTGCGGTTGGTTCTTCCTTCACCCCTGCGGCATCGGATTGAAGTGTAGCTAAATCGGAGTAGCATCGCAAGCAAGAGCAAGAGCGAGAGCAGCAGCGTGAGAAAGAGCAATAGCAAGAGCACACCAGGCAGGGGACCAAGAGCAAGAGCAGAGCAGCAGCGCGAGTGAGAGCTAAAGCAGCAGCAGGTCCTACTGATGTGGACGTCGCCGCTGAGGGAGCGACGCCGTGGAGGAAGTGGCCGGTGACGCCGCCGTGGATGGAGTCGCGCCGTGTCGGCTCGGGACCGAGCGCCGGCAGCACCGTGAGATCGAATCAAGAAGAAAATGCGGCGATTAGTGTACAACCTCTTTATTGGCGCCGATTAGGCCGCAGCTTCATTCGAGGAAACGGTGATGATGATGCTCTTCCGGTGGTGCAGGTAAAGACGGCGGTGTGGGAATGGAAGTGGCGCGAAAGATGAGGGGAACATCGGGGCAGCTCCTTGGAGGTGGAGGACGGGGTGGCTGAACCGATGGGATGATGAGATCGACGACGGATCCTCATCTGGTATGGTGGATGAGGGACGTCGAGGTGTTGCTGTGGACGATGTCGTCGGGGAAGAGGCTTCGGCTGGGTGAAGGATGGAGCAGGGTGTGGGGTTTCATCGCGGGTTTTTGCGGCCTCGGTGTACGAATGGGTGGGCAGATGGGATGGCAGTGGGGAACCATGGCTTAGAGACGTGCTTGTCCGAAATGTGGGGTAAGTTACGAAAGTACCCCCACCGATTTGAGGCGGTTCTTTCGGTTCAGGGGTACCACGGGCATTTCACGTGTCGGGATTTCACAGGAGGTGGGAGTTTTCGCACGCGTTGCAATTTCGGAATAGCAAGGCGCGGGTTGAGATGGAGGGAGTTGTCGGAGCACAACGAGACAAAGATATATCTTAAATATTTCGGGCTAACAAGGCGCGGTTTGAAATTTCCGGACAAGCCTAACATGTACTGTGCCAAATCAATGCGCCTTACAAATGTCATTCAAAACTTTGAATTCATGTTATGTTCAATTAAAATATTTCGCTACGTGTATAATTCATACAACCTACTACTCAAATGAACGTTTTAGTGCATTCCAAACATATATACTACCGCTTCAATATGAACTAAATTTGAATTCGTTTCTCTATTTGAATAAGATCTACAGTAATGATTGTTGTGAAGTCAAAGCATTTGAATTTGTTTCTCTGTTTTACTAAGATCTACAATCATCATTATTGCCAAGTTAAACCATCGTTTGTGTATTATCTTCACAGCACGCCACATGATTAGTCTCGAGTTACATATGAACTATGTGTACTATATGAACTCGAACTAGATTTTTTGAATCCACTTTATTTTGATTTCAAATCAAATTACATTTCTAGTTCTAGCTAGATCTTCATAATCTAAACCATGTCTCATATGTATAATGTGTTTATCACATTATGTATGGTGCCCCGCCCCCTACGCCTACAAGTATTTAGATGTGAGTTGCAAACACCACACATTACCACAAATTCAAATAAAATGTGAGAATGTTCGATATATAGTATTGTTTAGATTGTTCAATATTTAGTTGTAAGCTGCAAACGCCACACATTATCACAAATTCAAATAAAATGTGAGATTGTTTGATGTATAGTATGGTTTAGATTGTCCGGCATTTAGTTGTGAGTTGCAAACACCATGCATTATCACATTATGGTATAACATGTGCACAACACGTGTATCACCGCTATATTCATGCATGCAATGTTTAAAACACTATGATCTCCTATTCAAATATATGAATCCGCTTTCATATCAAATTATGATCTTTGTTAGTCTCTTACACCCACACAATCCTCTAACCTTTGTAGCTACCACTAACTTTCTCTCGTGCATGCACACGCCCTCCTCACCCTCCCCCTCCCTCGGCATTCTATCCACCGAGCACATTCATTTCTTTCTTTAGGTCGTTCTCCCAGAGTCTCCACAACTCCTTTCTGTCACACACCGATCGATAAACCTCTCCAGCGATTCCTGCCTACAACATACAAACACACCTTCAATCTCCTCCTTTATGTGTCCTTGCCTCGTGTCTCTCATACGGTCAGACACACGTGTAAACTCTCGCCCCTCTTTTCATCGCTCTCACAACCGCACACTCCTCCCCCTATCTAGCTAGTAGTTGGGCCTCTCGCACCACCTCCTAGCTCCATTCTCCCTGTCTATCCATCTCGATGGGCCTTATTTGCCTCTAACAAATGGACGTACACCGACCGATCTCTCGCTATACATATAGCTAGCTAGGCCCTTATAACTCGTTTTTACCCACACATCAATCGATCTACCTCATTAGTTGTGTCTCTCCCTTCCTCCGACAAACAACAATTGATCTACCGATCTAGTTAGGTTTGCTTACCAAACACATGGTTCCCCTTCATCATCCATGGATGTGTCCCGACAGATCTATCATGCACAGGCACACACATAAACACATCCCCACTCTTATTGATAAATTGCTGTTCCAACCTCAGTTTGTCTAGTAGGCCTCTCCCACCATCTTCGAGAAGCAACTCCATCACCCATCTAGCACTCTACCCCTCTCCCTCCCTCTCCCTCCCTCTCTCTCTCTCCTCTCTCTCTCTCTCTTTCCCATCATATTTCCCATCCTTCACTTATGTATGGATGTCGACTGATCTCCCTCAAGACATAGCTGGATTTTCCCGTCCTCTGCCTACCCCTCCCACCACCCCCTCCCCCCACACACACCGATACATCGAGCGCTCTAGTCATGTCTCCCTGCCACACACAAACTTGACGTGTGCCCTCTAACGTTTCGGTAGTCCAGTCGCCCAATATCTTTGACTTGTACACACACACACAATTTCGATGGCTCTCTTCATCGATCTTGCACCCACCCACTTGATCCTCTCTTCGACTCTATCGATAGCTATGACCCCTCCCTCTCTTCTCATGGATTGCCCGACCCTCTATGTATGATATGGATAGGCCTCCATTTCACACACATTGCATGCAAAATTTTGTTTGAGATGTCATCGACACATATTCCCACAAATAATTCACGAAATCAACCCCCATCCCACCACCACCCCAAAACAAAAAACACTCACAAACGCGGTTTGTATCTCTCACGCACACCCACGTAGGTGGGGGACGTGCACGAAGAGAAGAGGTGCATGCACGGCGCACATACTCCCGTCTCTTTCCCAACCACACCCGCGCGGGTACACTCTGGAGCTCATTTCTATATGAGAAAGGCAGCCCACGTGGTAATTTGGCACGTGTACTGATTGTCCACTTGGCGGAGGGAGGATCGTCTACCACGGGTGAACAAACAAATTATGACTTGACGTGTTATGTTAAAAAAGAGGCAAACCATGTGGGGCCTACCTTAGAGGCAAGGCTCTATATACTGGAGTACTTTTGATGTGTCCCGTCAACTCGTAGAACAAGGAGAAGCTTGCTTAGTACGCTGTCTCCCCCGCCCACGGGCGTGGTGGCTCGCAGGATGAGGTGAAGCTTTCTTACTACGCCTTACGCCCGCTCCCTCGCCCATGCGCGCGATGGCTCGCAGGACGAGGAGAAAAATTTACTACTCCCACCGTTTACTCCTCGACCCTACTACCTTGGTTATAGAGATTATATCATATTGTTTGGAATATATATGTCCTTTAGTAGATTTCAATATGAACTACTAGTACATACTCCAAACACTGATGTATATAGACATATTTTAGAGTGTAGATTCACTCATTTTGCTCCGTATGTATACTGCACTACCATTATTGCTCGACTTCCCGAAGAGGCGAAGAGCCAATCATTCGGTCTCATATAGCCAGAACGATATATACTGCACTACCATTATTGCTCGACTTCCCGAAGAGGCGAAGAGCCAATCACAAGGTCAATATTTTGGAGATGCCAAGCGCAAGGTTATAGGAGAACGAGTAGTAGGTGCCGCATCATTTATAAATAAAGTTTTTTTCTTCAGTGGCACGTACGCAATATGATAGGTTCATATGGAGAGAAAAGGAAACCGCTCCACTATATACATAGTCAGGACGGGCCAGCCTACACGGTTGCTTGCTGGGGTTGCTCTCTTCACACTCTCTCACACAAAACGACTGTGGCCACATCTCTAACATCCCGGTGGATCACGTCCGCTTGGGGAAGGGGTGGATGCTTAGTGTAGATGCGGTGGCCGTCGCCGACGGCGAAAATCCACTGTCGTCATGTCCCGATCAGGGGTCCCTGCCGTTCTCTCTCACAAAGTCGGTGAGGTTGCCTTCGTCCCTTGCTCACTGCCGTGACGTGGGCAGTTGCCGCCTCCCGCCGCCCTCCTCAAGGTTGAGCTACGTCCCTCAGGTACAACTCCCTTTACAGCCGGCTTGCACCACTGCTCCAGTTGCCTACATCACTCCCTGTAGATATTTCTCTACTTCTTTGCCCCACACATACCTCTACTGGCTTCTACGTTCTGTATTTGTGATGAGTTTATGTCTCATCAACTAGTCCCAGTAATCTTATTCTAATCACGCTTGTTCAATTTCTTTGCCACAGGGATGCTCATCTCAATTTTGGTGAAACTACACAAAATGATCTGATGGTCAAAAGGTTGCAAACTTCATTTATTAGGAAGCTCGAACGTTGCCAGCAAATTGAAGCCTGGTCAGGGTTCACGGTTCTAGGGCTACGGACTGCATGGATCATTTTTTTCTTTAGCTGCCTCTGTTCCAAAATAAGTGTCAACTTTAGTAGTAGTACAACTTTGTACTAAAGTTTGCACAAAGTTGAGAAACTTATTTTGGAATGGAGGGAGTACATATTTGCTATGATTTGTCAATCATTGAGATGCAATAGCATGCATGTTAGTCTCCTTTGTATTTGATGAAATGTTGCAACGGGCAACCTTGGATGCAAGATACATGTAACAGAAGCTGGAAGCTTCATAGCATTGTACAAATTTATCTCGCTGATAAATTACAGTACGTACTATACTAGTACTTCCTCCGTTCGTAAATATAAGTCTTTGTAGAGATTTCACCATGAACCACATGCGGATGTATATAGATGCATTTTACGTGTAGATTCATTCATTTTGTTACGTATGTAGTGGAATCTCTACAAAGACTTATATCTACTAGAAATAGCTAGCCCCCACTACAAGGAATTCTCTATCCTCTCCTTGATCCACGTCATCAAAATTGATGTAGCCGTTAGATGAAGTAAATCAGTCCATAATAGCCGTCTGATCTTGACGTTGAGAGGCTCCGCACTAAGCCACATGCAAGCATGCAGAAATACCACGCCACATGCATGTGAGTGGGTTTTAAATCACATCAACATGTCTGCATGCAAGCATGCACCGGTAGCATGCATGTAAGTGAGCTTTTAAGTCCCATTAACATGTCAAAAAGGAAAATATAATCCCATTATGTGGTAGGAGTTGGCTGATCTTTTTTCCTTACGTGGGATGATGTAAATGATGATGGGAGTTTATTTAGTTTGGCTACCACATTTGTCATGCGGTTATAGAGTTTTTATTTGTTCTATGAAATCGATAATTTTGCGCAGAGAGATATACCGCTGTTCCGTGCCAACACGCGGGGACTCATCTAGTAATATTTAGGAACGGAGGGAGTACTATGTAAAGAGTTAGCTGTCGCACGGTGATAGTGTGAGGTGGGCCATGTAATCACTGAGCCTGCTTGTTTTCACTGCTCTTGCACGCCTCTGCTATAAGAATGGAGAAAATTGTAATCTAGTAGTAGTAGTATACCTCCTTTCGCCGAAAGCGTGGGACATCGAGCAGTCCTACCACCTCAGTAATAAAGACCAATGAGCCGTCAAAGCACATAGACCCAGCAGTAAGTTGGACGGACGAAGCAACCATCACTCTTGCGCCAGTGAGAGGTCGCGTCCGCTCTGCCCGGGAATGAATGCGGCACCGATTCTTTGGAGCGGCGCTGACCGTTTCGGGCGGGAAGCGCGCGCGGGCGATGGAGGGGCTTTGGGTGGGCCAAGCTAGTCAGGAGTGGGCATGACAACTGTCCGCATGTCCCTACCGGACATGCCCGGAAACGAGAGGATGCACCGACTCTCGCGGCTAAAATCATACACTACACAACATCTCTCTGTAGGAGTAGGTCGATCTGTCGCTCTCTCTAACACACACATGGTGTTAAACACACACACACACACACACACACACACACAAACACACGCGCGCGCGCACGCACATGCACGCACCTTGGTCTTGTTGCACCTTATAACGTGAATTATTACACCTAGACGGAGGGAGTAGTAAGTATACGAGATACGGTGGCACACTGACTTAAGTCAAATACAAGTGGCCAAAATTTGTGTGCATGTTATAATAAGGATTCACTTAAAATAGTACGTGAGCGAACAGAGAGATCAATTGGACAGTGTTCCCGAGCAGTAGCGAGATGTGTGAGGTAAGATACACTGCTGGCGCTTTTAATTTTTCTTATTAATTTGTTTGTTTCACCCTCTGACTAGTGGGACCCAACGTACTACGTGGAGAGACGTAAGGTGACTAAGGCTGCATTATTTCTGCACCACTATGGATAGTCTTACCACCAAAGGCACATGACACGATTATGATTGAAATCCCAATGACTCCCACACACACACAAAAAAAACACGGCATGCTTGTCACACGAATGCAGGAATGTATAAAAGGTTATTTCCCTCTCGTTGAACATAATGGGAGGGTTGTGTAGCTGGTTAGCCTGTTTGCTCACTCTCTCGCCCTCTCCCGCTGGAGCCTCAGCGCTTGTAGTTGCTCTCTTCACACTCTCTCGCCCTCTCCAGATCTAAACAAGACTTCGTTGGCCTCTCTCTCCCCTCACTGCTGCTCAAAGAGCCGGCAGGATCCGTCCGCCGGAAGGGAAGGAGGCTTAACGATGTCGCCGTCGGCGAGGGACTACCAGCGCAGCTGTTCACTTTCCACCCAGCGGCGGCGCGGGAGGGCCTCCGACCTCTTCTTCTTCGCCGCCGTCCCATCGCCCACCAAACCACGCCCCAAGAACCTTAAGGTATAATTTACTTACTCCACATGCATTGCTCTAGTTGCATGTATACCATGAATCTAGGACGTGGTTCAAAGAGGAAAGGAGTGGGGGAAAGTAGTGGGAAAAGTTGTATATAGCATGAATCTAGGACGTGGTTCAAAGAGGAAATGAAGGGGGAAAGTTGTATAGCATTAATCTAGGACGTGGTTCAAAGAAGAAAGGAATGGGGGAAAGTTGTGGGGAAAGTTGTATCACATAAATCTAGGACGTGGTTCAAAGAGGAAAGGAAGGGGCGAAAGTACTAGTTCAAAAAGGAAAGGAAGGGACAAGGCTATAGAGTTTGAGCAGGACTAGATTTGCTGCGCTCACATAAGGAAAGGTGTCTAAAGATAACAAAACTAGGACCAACACAAATATGCTCCTTGGTTGCTTGTTCTTTTTTGCAACAGACTGTGCATGACCACAGTACATCGGTAGATGCACATGGTGCTGGTGCATCCACTGTCCCGTGCAACTCATTAGCTGTTGTTAATCTAAGGCCCTGTTTGGTTAAAAACTCCCTAGTCCCTACCTGCTGGGTACCAGGGACTAAACATGGACTAGAGGTTATTAAATGACATGCTAAAAGACCATGTTACACCTAGTAATGAACTAATAGAGACAAGGTGTGATGCATGGCAGGGGCAACTGTTGGAAAAAGTCCCAAAAAGACTCCCTCGGGGTCTTCTTTCTTTAGTCCCAAATGCCCACTTTTAGTCCCTAAAAGTCCCTCCTGTTTGGTTTAGATGGGACTGACACGGAGTTTTTTTAGTCCCTACACCAAAATGTCCCTATAAACAAACACCATCTAATAATGCGGCTGGAAAATTGATGCCATGCCACAGTTAAAAGCAAATTACATGTTTAACGAATTTTATTGTTAATATAATCTCTATGTTAATATTAATCAATGCCACCATTTGAGAAATGCTACTGTCTTGCTTTCTTTCCCATTTAGATAGGTAGATGCTTCTTTTTGTTGGCTTCTGTGTCATCCACCGTTATTGACCACTAATTGTTTCCTTTGCACCTCTGTGTAAACATGGTTATCTGCTTCACCTCGTTGCCATTGTGACCTTTTGTTGCACTACACAAAACACTTTTGTTTTAAGAGTGTTTTGTGCAGTTCAACCAAAATGGCACACCGATAACGTTGCTTGATTGCTTGATCTTAGTGGAACTGCACAAGAGGAGATCTTACTTCCTATCCGTTAAGGCGAATTTGGTTCAGATCTTCTTCTTGTGAGTTGTTTGAATTCCGCATCATGAGAGGTCAGTACTAGCCTTCTTTCACATGATTCTGCAGTGTGCATTCATACGTTGTGCTACTTGTATGATAATGTTGCTTGATTTTAGTGAACTGCACAAATGGAGACAAGACTTCCAATCTGTATGTGCACCGTAATATCCCATTGAGGTAAGATAAGGATATTTCACAACTGCTGGCCTGTATTTTGCCACTTTCATTAGAAAATTAAGTTTAGTACTATACTTGTGCTCCCTAATTGACATGCCAAATCTTACATTGAAGGCGAAGCTTGTTTGTTATTGAACCAAGTGATGAAGGGGAAGAACAAGGGGAAGAAAAACAAAAATCAACTCCCGGTGCTATAATGAAGCACTGGAACTATGATGACACAAGTAATGATATAGTTTTGCATCCTAATTTATTGCTATGGCTGGAACGAGCAATTGTTTTGCCACTGATTTGATGCCACTCTTAATGTAATATGTAATTATCTCTACTTGTGCAAACAGGGATCTTCTTTGAAGATACCATATATTTTAGTGGAACTGCATAAGAAGATGTTGGAAACATTAAACTAATCGAGGAGTATATAGTAAGCATGGCCACCACCGTAGATTGCAACAGATGGTTCCAGAGAATTGCTTCATCTGTATGCTCTACACAATAAGCCTCCTGACAAAGGTTGGTACTCGCCCACTGATTTCATCCATATGATTGAGCTTTGTCATCTCTATTGGTGTTGTGCTACAGTTTAGATACTGTCATGAAAAAGTGGTATTGTCCTTGAGAAGTGCTTCATCTGTGCTGTTTTAAATATTTCCTTTCCTTTTTTTGAGAAAACAGTGATGGTAACATTTAGTAGTCCTCTTGTCTTTGCACAACAGGATCATCTTCCTCTGAAGAAGAATATGGAGTACGTGAAGTGACTAGTTCTGATTATGCCAGGATGAAGAAGCCCTGTCTATCTTATCACCAAAAGGAGCAGTTGAAGGATGGTTACATTACTCCCCACAAGACCAAACTAACTTCAGCTCAGAAGGACTGACAAAATCTCCATTTTTTTGCTGTGATGCGTGAGTACAATGTTGTTCTAGGATTCTTTCTGGTGAGTTCCATTTTTCTAAAAGTGTGCTCTACATGGACCATGTATGTGCCTGTTGAAACTATCAATTCATAGTACAGTTTGCTCTATACTAATCACTTTTTTGTATTTGTGCAAACAGGGGTGCTCAGCTAGATTTCAATGGGAATTGCACAAAATGTTCATGAATACATCGAATCATTCATTTCCACCACAAGAAAGGAGGTGCCGATAAGTTCAAGGAGTTGCAACATATAAGGGCGAAATCATACAAGCTACGCGCGAATTTGGTTGATTTTGGTGGAACTACACAAAAAGAACAGCTGGTTTATTTAGCACGAGGTGCCATGTCAATGTCCGAACTGATGGCAAACCCTGCCCATTCCACAATCATAGGCATTTGATATTTTGGAATGGGACAACCTTGTCAAATTTTGCTCATTGATTTTAGCAAGACATGCGTTTGATATTTTTGAATGGGACGCCCTTGCTGTCAGCAGCGTCGATCAATTTTTTCTTTATTCCTTAGTTGTGAAGTAAATATTGCCTCTGACATGTGAGTCGCTAAGATGCATAATCATCGATTGTTTTGAATGTTCTCTATGAATTGCCAGGCCTGTGTGTTTGATTGCAATGTACAGAAATGCTAAAAACATGCTCAAACTCTTTGTACTCCTTCTGTTCCTTTTTACTTCGCACATTGTGAAAGTGCACACTTTTTTGTATAAGATTGGTCAAAGTAGAGATACTTTGACTGCAGACAAAACTTGTATGCAGACTAGAAAGGACCGGAGGGAGTACATGTGAAACTACTGCAAACGAGGTGATCACCCTGGGAATAATGCTAGTACATATTGTTTTTCATGTTCATCCAATGCCAGTGATACAGGAATTCGAACTAATGGAAATAAATTCATTCATACATGGTCGGATTTCATATAAACTTGCCAGATTTCATTACATTTCATACATTCTTCAACTAAAAAGGGGTGCGCTGGAGGTATAATTAATTAACCGAAGCTACCCACCTGTGTCCCGCTGAGCCGAACAGAAGCTTCAGTGACTTAACTAAAGGTGTAGTTGCGCAACTGACATGTGGCCTGTTGGGCCCACGTGTCAGTCAGCCAACTGCACCAGCAGTTAAGTAGAAGTAGTGTTATTCTCCAGCAGAACTCCCCGACTCCACGTCGCCACCAAGAAGCTAACCGGCCATCAATGGTCAACCTGCCAAGCTTGGCTTCAATAGGAGGGTAGCAGCGGTGGCCTTACTTGGACCCGAGCGGTGGCGACCTACCATGTTCTACTCTTCCTCGTTTTTTGTGTGGCGTGGCCTCGTTGGCAGCAGGGCGGGGCCTCGGCGGAGCCGGCGATGTCCTCTGTCTCGTTGCCGGCGGGCGGCACCTCAGCGGAGCGGTGGAAATCCTCCCCCATGTTGCCGGCAGGGTGGGGCCTCGGCTGAGCCGGCGATGTCCTCTGCCTCGTTGTTGTCGGGGCGGGGCCTCGGCGGAGCTGGCGGTGTCCTCTGCCTCGTTGTTGGCGCCGCGGGGCCTCGGCGGAGCATGGCCTCGTTGATGCCAGCAGAGCAGGGAATCGTCGGAGCCGGCATTGTCCTCTGCCTCGTCCTCGGTCTCACCAAACAGCGCCTAGCCCGCTTCATCGCCCTCTTTGCTAGCCTCTTTGTAGGCGGCCACAGCCTCTGCCACCCGCATGCGGTCCCGCCAGCGCTCGAGGCGGCCCTTGCAGGCAGAGTGGTATGAGTCGAGCAGCGCCTCCTGCTCCGCCTGCTCCACGGTGATCTGCTCCTCCGCCTGCAGGTGCTCCTGGAGGAGATGGTGGTTGTAGGCGGCGTCGGCCTGCGCCTCCCGGAACTGCTCCTAACGCATCTGCCTCACACTGTCCATATATTGGGCACGGGCCTCACCGATGGTCATGGTGCAATGCACCGGCGAGGATGGCACGGAGGAGGGGGTTGACGCCGGATCGTCGACTACCATGTTCTCCATTGGGACGTCGTCGTCCTCCGGCTGCCTGCCAGCCAGCCGTTTGGCAGCAATGGCTGCCATCTCCTTGTGGTTCGTCGTCCGCCCGTCCCGAAGAGCGCTGGAGCGCGAGGAAGCCATGGTGGGCAGTATTGGTGTGGACAGGAGAAAGGGAACGGATGCGGATGACTGCGGCTATGGCCGGTGCAGCAGTTTATATAGCAATGGTGGGCGGGCGGAGGGACGGACGTGTGGCGCCGGAGTAGCCGCCTCGGCAACCGCGTATCATTAATGTGGGTGCAGATGGACGGACGGACGACACTTGTGTCATTTGAAGGCGGAGCAATCGCCTGCACCGGGAAGCGGGGCAGGCGGCGCTGACTGTTTCGGGCGGAAAGCGCGCGCGGGCGAGGAGATGACTTTACTTGGAGAGGATGACAATGGGGACCCACCAAGTCCATAGCCTCACGTATGCAAGTGCCTCCTTATTTTATATATATATATATATGTATGTATGTATAAAACTATACTCTCTCCGTCTAGGTGAATAAGTCGTATTAGAAGGTGCATCACGACCTAGGTGCAAGTAGATTGGTGGAAAAGAAGAATATTTCTCTCTTCTAAACACAACATTTAATCACAACAGTTAAGAGGATGCCTTATTAGCTACCCATGCAGGCCATCGTAATTCATAGCATGCAAAGAGCTTTTATTTCTTGCCTAATAACCGCATGGACGTGCTGCATGCATTGGTCCTTGCCCGAGCAAAAAAAAGGGAGGAAAGGGGTTTCCACGGGAGACAACAAGGCAGAGGTGGAAGCGCTCGCTGAAGTTATTTATTTTGCTTCCCCCGGGTTTCCTGAGATCACGGTCCCACACCATTGTCAACCTATGTAGTACTAGTCAATAAACGAGAGAATTGCACAAGAAGCGGCCGACAGCTGGGACCAAGCAGCTCGAGCAGTATTTGTGTTTTTGAGGTGTGAGCACTGCAGAGTTTTTCGATGTTTAGCCCAGGTATTAATTTTTCTCCTCTGAACAACAACGAAAACATCGCTGCAGGTATTAACTGGGCGGGCTGTGGCACGTCTAGCCCAGGCCAGATATCCAGCCCAGATATTAATTTTTTTCAAGCTGAAAATGGCTAGCCCAGCTATACTTTTTTTAGGAATACCCAGGCAAGGTCAAGTTGTTATTCTCTGCCTCGCTGGGCTGCAAATCTTTCCTAGGAGGGATGCATTAGGCTTAACAAGAAAATGGGCTTTAAGAAATAATAAATGGGATGTAATTATAAAAACTGGGCAGTAACTATAAAAAATGCACCAAACACGTGATTACTTTATAAAATATTATTTTTGGATATTGAAAATTTTAATTTCATTAATTGTTGCGAGTGTAATGTTTCATTGGACTTTTACATAATATAAATTTATATTGAAATTGTATTTAATCTGACTAGAAATTTCAGGATAAAAATATTTCGGATCCCACCAAAATGTGGGAAATTTTATTGAATTCTGTTTTGAACGGTTGGTTGAAATGGGCTGTACTTTTAACAAACTGTAAAGGGTTGTAGTAAATTCCATTAGAATTCAAAAATGGGCTACACATTCTTACAAATCTCAAATGGGCTATAAGTTCTCTGCCACACACTTCTGGCCTTACTAAGTTGACGCGTCCCCTAAAAAAACAGAGTTGACGCGTACGGAAGGCTTTGTCAACTTATAGTGAACACACAGTTCTAGCAGCAGTGGCCGTTGGATGTCCATCCAACGGATGTCATGCTTCTTCTTCAATCTCGGATATTCTAGCTTCACCCGCCCAAAAAATGATTCCTCCCCCTGACATCTGGGGCGCACCGTTTTGGAAGCTGACCTGTGGGCCTACTAAGTTGACGTACCAAGGGCTTTGTCAACTTAGTCAATATAAACGATTCTAGCTGCAATAATCGTACGATGTCCATCCAACGGCCGTAGTGCTTCTTCAACCTCTGGTCTTCTTGCTCCAGCCGCCCAAAGCAGCGTCGGTCGTGCCGCCTGCTCCTGCCTCCCGTGGCCGGCTGTGCTGCCGTGGAGGCCTCACCGCCCCCTACTATTCCCACCACTGGCCAGTGTCGGATTTCGGGTTCCGGCAGACCCTTGAGGTTCGAACACTGGGGTGTGCACGGAGATTTCGCCTCCTACCTACTTGCACCCCTCCGCCTCGCTAAGATCTAAGCTATGGAAAGAGCAACACAAATGACACAGGGTTTATACTGGTTCGGGCCACCGTTGTGGTGTAATACCCTACTCCAGTGTGTGGTGTGGTGGATTGCCTCTTGGGCTGATGATGATGAACAATACAAGGAAGAACAGCCTCGCGAGGGTCTGCTCTTGGCTGGGGCGATGAACTGCTGGGAGGAGTTCAGTCACCCTTCTCTCTCTCTCCTTCCTTCTCTTTTCCTTCTCTCGTCTTTTTTCTCTTCCCTCGTCCCTCTCTCCTCTTGTTCTGTGGGTAGTTAGTCCTATTTATAGAGGCCCTGGTCCTCTTCCCAAATATTGAGCGGGAAGGGAGCCAACAATGGCGGGCTAATTTGAAGGGGGACAGCTAGTACCAGCTATCCTGACAAAAGTAGTCTTCGCCTGCACAAAGCTCTGGTGGTGACGCCGTCTTGGGCTCCACAATGACCTCCGTCTTGCAGTCCTCCTGGTCTTGGTCTTGTTGCACCGAAATGGCAACCTTTGCCTGATGCCTCGGTACTCCGCGGCTGCGCTTGCTCCCTTTGCACCAAAGAGGAAAGGAGGACGCTGCGCGGGCTGGCACCCGCCTGGCGCCTTTGGTCGTCATGGCTTGCGTCACGGGCACCTCGTGAGGTACCCCGCCTTGATCCCTTCGCCTCCTCGCGAGCCAGCCTGATGAGGCCGTGCCTGAGGAAGCTCCGCGTCGTCCGCCCCGCGAGGCTTGGCCTCTCGCGAGGGTCTTGGGTCTGTGTTGGTGAAGATGGGCCGTGCTGGGCCCCCCTTTGAGCCATGCCGCAGGCCGCAGGCAGGCAAGTCTGGGGACCCCCGTTCCCAGAACACCGACAGTAGCCCCCAGGACCAAGGTGCGCCCGGACTTGGCCATGCAGGGAGGCGGAAGGGCAAGAGCGAAGCGCCGCAGGCCCTAACAGCCTGCGGCCTTGGGCGCCGCGTGGCGGTTGATTGGACGTGAGCGCCTTAGCAACCGTGCGAGTTGATAAAGGAGCGGCATCTGCCTAGGCTTTGCGTTTTGCTTTCTCCGGTTGCTGCTCAGATCCCCTTTCTTGTGCCTCTCCTTCCTTCCTCCAAAGTTTCCAGATCTACTCCAACCGCGTGACCTAGGAAGCCATGGCGCCTCGTCAGCCCCCGGCCGTAGCTTGGTACTTGTCTGCCCTAGACTCGCCGAACGTGTCGGAGGCGAGCCTTGCCCGGTTGCGCCGGATGGCGGCGGCGCAGGGCATCAACGGGGCGAAGGTGTTCAAGGCCGGCTCCGCCACCCCTGAGGGTCAAGGGAGCACCTTCTATCCGTTCTTCGTAAGTGCCATTGCTGCTGGCCTGGTGCCTCCCTTCTCTGAGTTCTTCTTCTCTGTCCTCCGCCATTACAAGCTACAGGCTCTGCATCTCCACCCCAACTCTGTCCTTCTCCTGGCAATCTTCTCCTATTACTGCGAGGCTCACGTAGGGGTGCAACCCTCAGTGGCCTTGCAGCGCCACTACTTCTACCTCCGGACCTCTCGCGGTCCTGCTTCCGCGTGTGCGAGCTTCATCGCGTACGGCGGCGCCATTGCCATCTCGAACCCCGGGAAAAGGATTGAGGGCTTCAGGAGCAAGTGGGTCTTGGCGGATGCTAGGCGCATTCACCCTCGGCTGATCTTGCCCACGGAGCAGCCCACGAGCTCCAGCGATTGGGGTCGAGCGGAGCTCGCGGACCCCCGCGCGAAGCTGGTGTTGGAGAAGATGGATGCGGATCTGAGGCCGGCCAACATGGCGGCGGCGAAGCTGACCGGCGCGTCGCTGCTGAGGGAATTCCTGGAGCACCAGCTGGCTCCGCTTCGGCTGTACTCACTCCCGATGTGGAGGCCCCATCCGAGCCCCGCGGCCTTGGCCGACGGAGATCTGGCTGCGGTCCTCCAATCTCTGGTCGGGGGCGATGTGGCGAGGTTGGAGGGTGCTCCTACGCCCTTGTTCCTCTGCGACGACTGGGAGCAGGTAGTGGAGTCCATGCCCGTCTTCAACGGGGATGGGCCCGTGCCCATGGAAACTCCCGAGGAACCGGTGGACGTGCCCTCCGACGACTCCAACGAAGAGGAGGAAGGAGGGGAGCGGGAAAGAGGGCCTGACTCCGAGGCGACTGACGGAGAGTCGAGGGCTCCCCTCCCCCGGTGCAGGTCCCGTGTTCTCCGCCTCTCTCCGAGCGATGACGATGAGGATGACGACGAGCAGGATGGCGGGAGCTTGCCCCCGATCCCAAAGAAGGACAGGACCGGGCTGATCTCCCGCGGGTCTGCCCTGGCCCCGAGGCGGACCGCACCTTCCGCTTCCAAGCTTCTCGAGGTTGACCCTTCCAGCTGGCTTTCAGGCTTCAAATTTGGCCGGAGGCCGCTCGAGCTCACTGGCGACGGCCCATAAGCGTTTGATTCTTGTCTTTATTTCTTATTCTGCTTCTGAGGCTTGACGTCCGCATCTCTTGGACAGGCTGGCGCCCGCAGCAAAGAAGTCGAAGGGAGCTCCTGAGGTTCCATCCGTGGCAGCGCCTCTGCCAACGAAGGAGGGTGACCGCGACGCACGGGCTTCTCCTGCCCGGTCGTCCTCGCGAGGCCTGGCTGAGCCGGCTGGGGCGAGCTCGGCCCCCACGGCCCAAGTGACTCCCGAGGTGTCCTTGCCTGCCGCCGCCACTACAGCCATTGGGGCGCAGCAGACTCCGCCTCAGGATGCTGTGGCCGCGCAGCCGCCTTCTCCTCCTACTCCACCGGCTGCTGTCTCTCTAACTCCTTCTACCGTTCTGGATCATGCTGTCGCTGAGCTGGACCGACTGCGGCAGGATCTTCTTGGCGCCGACCCTCGCTTGGTGGCCGGGCGCTTGGAGCTGGCTTCCGGATGGGTTCGCTCCGACGCTTCGATTCGGGCGGCGCTGGTCCAGGCCTCGACGGCTTGTGATGAGGAGAAGCAGGCTGTCCTTGAGGCGAAGGCTGCTCGTGACGCGGCCCTGGGGGAGGTGGTCGACGTCCGTGGTCGCTGCAAGGCACTAGAGGACGAGCTGCAGGGCTTGCAGGACCAGCTCGCGAAAGAGGTCCGCCTTCGCCAGGAGCAGGAAGAAGGTGTGAAGGCTCGCGAGGCGGCCGTCAAGGAGAGGGAGGTCAAGCTCAGGAAGCGCCGCGACCGCCTAGGCGCGCTGGAGCAGGAGTTGGGGGCGAGGAAGGCCGAGCTGGACGACAAGGCCCTGGTTCTTGCCGAGGACCGCGTGGCCTTCACGGAGATGGAGGCGAAGGCTCGCTCCTCGCTAAGGATGCTTTACAACAGCGGCCTGGAGAGCCCGCTGGCTGGCGCCGAGGACGGCCCCGCCAAGCTGCTTCCCTTCCTGGTTCGCGCTCTTGAAGATGTCGCCCTTGGCCTTGGCCCCACGGCAGAGGCCGAGGCGCGTGTCCTGTCTTCTGCAGCACTGACGCGGGTGCTCACCCACATCTACCTTCGCGATCCCGACGTCGACCTCGACAGCCTGCTGGAGCCAGTAAGCGGTGAGCGTGCCGCTGCCGCTGCCGAGGCTGTGAAGGGTCGCGCGGAGGCTCTGCTGAGGAAGTTCCGGGCCTTCAGCACCAAGCCGAAGCAAGGCGCTGCCGACCCCACTGCTCCATGAGGCGCACCCACTCCACGATGCTCCACCGCTGACAAGTGACTCCGTTGTGGCTCCTATCCTGCCTTTAATTCCTGCACATGTATCATGCCTCAGGGAGGCGTTTAAACTTGCGTTTGGCATTGAGATAACAGTGTGGACTGTAATATTTGCTTTTGAATTCCTTGAAATTTGCGTTTTTCCTTCCTACTTGCTTATGTTCTACGCCGGCAGAGCCCGGCCCCGCCCATACCTCACCCAGCGTTAGTCCCGACCAGAAACTAGGACGGGGCCAAGGAGTGAGGGGCTATGTGACAAGTTAGGCTCCTGAGTCGCGATGCTCAGGAGTCCCCCTTGGCGCACGAACAGCAAGTAGGGAGGTGTGATGTGGGTGGATCTACCGTTCTATGTCTGCAGAGCTCGGCCGCACGCATACCTCACCCAGCGTTAGCCTTTCGGAACTAAGAAGTGAGGGGCTACGTGACCAGTTAGGCTCCTGAGTCGCGATGCTCAGGAGTCCCCCTTGACGCTCAAACGGCCTTCGTACCTTGGCTCCGCTCGGGGAGAGACGCGTGACGAACCAGGCCCGGGGGGGGGGGGGGGGGGGGGGGGGGGGGGGGGGGGGGGGGGGGGGGGGGCTGGCTGGGCGGTGTGCGTCTGGGCGTGACCCAGGCGCAGCCCCCGTGCCCAGCCCCCTCACGCGGCACTCCCGAGGGGAGGCGTTACGATGAGGCTAGACACTAAGCTCTGGGCTCCCTGAGGTTGATGCGGCCCGGGGGCCACCCTCAGTTGTTTATCACCAGCGCGGAGCATAGCGCTTCCATATGTGTACGGGCATAGCCGCTCCTCGGCAGTGTTGTCAGCCAGCACGGAGCATGGTGCTTCCACTGGTACGTGGGAGGGGCCCCCCTTCGGGAGGAGCCCCCGGGGCGTGTACAGCCCCGCCCTGACACGTGGCTGGCACGGTAGGGCCTGGCGAGGTGTATCTGGGCACCCGTGGGCCAGCGCGGGACTCACGGGGCCCTACCTCTAGGCGGGTTGCGCCTGGCACTGGGCCTTATCTTGTGATGCGTCCCTGCAAATTTGGTTAGATGCCGGCACTCTACGTCCTCGGGTCCCGGCCCTCGAGCTGGTCTCAGCCGTCGCTGGTATGCCAGGTCGCGATGCTGTGGACAAGGCCAGAGGGTGAGGGCTGGAGATCCAGTAAGAGCCCTGAGTCGCGATGCTCAGGTACCCCCCCTTTAACATGCAAGCGGTCGGCATGGAGAAGAAGAGGTGCCTTGGGCCGGCATCAAATAATCAAGCATGGTGGGTATGACGCATAAGCGGAAATAACTGCAAATGAGATACACGCCGCTGGGTCTGGCCCGAGCGACTTAGGGATAGTGCAGCCCGAGGGGTGCCCCCAACAAGGTAAGCTAACAACATGAAATAAAAGGGATACATGCCGCAGGGACGGACCCACGCGGCCTGGGAATAATGCAGCCCTGAGGGGGCGCTCCCAGCTGGAAGTGAAACTTGAAAGATGTCACCTGATGACGTTGAGGACGAAGGGGTGTTGGTGTAGCAGACTCGGTGGGCTGCGGAAGCCGATCCTCACGAGCCCCCAGGCCCAGGGGCCTCAGGAGGCTCCAGAGGCGCTAGTGGCTCCCTGCGGGCCATCTCCATCTCCGCCAGGGCTGCGGAACGCCTGACCTCTTGTGCCTCCATGATGCCCCTCATGAGGCGCTGGTATGTGACAGTCGCGTTCGGCAAGCCGTAAGGCATGCGAACGCAGCTGTGGGGTGGACCTCCGCAGCGCCCCACTTGAGAGGGCCAGAGGCGCTCCAGAGAGGCGACTCGGTTGAGCCCTGGTATGTCGATGCAGACGCGGAGCCCACCATCCTCGCCTGGATGGGGAGCCACTGCTAGTAGACGACGGCCGCCTTTCATGACCCTTGACTCCTGTAGCTCCTGAATGGCCTTGCTGACGAACTCCTGAGGGTCTGGCTCTCCTTGCCTTACTCCTTCTTGAGGGCAACGTGCTTCGAAGCACTCCTCCATGTGGTGCCCAAGCACCTCCCTCGTGACCCTAGCCAAGTCGGTGGCCCTCTAGGGGAGAGCCCCCGAGCCCTGCCTGAGGAGGGCGCTGGGCGCGCTTTCCTATGCGACGGAAGGAGGTTCCCCCTGGGTGGGCACGGGCCCAGAGGGGCCTGCCTCCTGAGGGGCCGGGCCGGACTATGTCTTCTTCTTCTTGGGGGCGGTCTCGGGAAGCCTCCTGCTTCCGTGATCCGGGTCTTCTAGTGACGCGGCCTGAAAGGCTCGTTCCAGGGAACACACCGCGTCCTTCTCTTCACAGGGCACCGTGATGACTCTGCCACTTCCTGGCATCTTGAGGACATTGTAGCCATGGTGAGTTACGACCATGAACTTGGCTAGCGCCGGGTACCCAAGGATGGCGTTGTACGGCAGGCGAATGTGAGCGACGTCGAAGTCGATGAGCTCGGTGCGGTAGTTGTCGCGTGCCCCGAAGGTGACAGGGAGGCGGACCTGCCCAATCGGGACCGTGGAGCCGTCGGTGATTCCGGAGAAGGGCTTGGTTGGCTGAAGCTGGCTGTAGGGCACTTGGAGATTGTTGAATGTTTCCACGGACAGGACGTTGAGCCCTGCCCCGCCATCGATGAGGGTCCTGGTGACCACCACGTTGCTGATGATTGGGGAACAAAGCATCAGGAGGACTCCGGCTGTAGCCGCACACTTGAGCTGATCTGCTGAGCTGAACGTGATGGCCCACGCCGACCACCTGAGAGGGCGCATGGCTTCAACCCTGGGGAGGACTGCATTCACTTCACAGACGAACTGCTTGAAGATGCGTTGAGAGGCTGGGGCCTGAGCCCCGCCCAGGATGCGGGCGATCGCGCGCGGCTCCTGGAAGCCCCCAGCCCCCTCGTCTTGGTGGCGGTCCTCATTTCTCCTTGGCTGCAGCGGCAGCGGAGGGAGGC
Source organism: Triticum urartu (assembly GCF_003073215.2). Classification (NCBI taxonomy): domain Eukaryota; kingdom Viridiplantae; phylum Streptophyta; class Magnoliopsida; order Poales; family Poaceae; genus Triticum; species Triticum urartu. The sequence goes on from NC_053025.1 coordinate 75,713,597, forward strand.
CTGCGTTCCCATGCAGGCGATCCTCGCGAGGCTGATCCCTCCAGTCTCCCTCACGAGGCGGGTCTTGCCAGCGATCCTCGCGAGGTTGATCGCGCCACCCTTGGCGCGGGCCACGGTCTTCCCAGCGTCCTGCGTTCCTTCCTCCTCCTCGACCATAGCCCCGGTCACCGTGGTCGGGACGACGGCCGATCCTTCCTTCTCGCACGGCTCAGAGCTCTTAACATTCGTTGGTGTTGTGGGTGTGGAGGTCGTGGTACACACAGTACTGGCTGCCCTTGGAAGGTTCGGGTTGATCTCTTCCCTGCTTGGTGTATGGTTCTGCCGCGAGCACGACAGCCCCCTTGTGCTTCACGTCCTTGGCCTTGGGCTTCTTCTCTTCTAGGTCTGCGGCAGGCAGCTCGAGGAGGGAAAGACACCCTTCCTCAGCCCTGGCGCACTTGGTCGCCAAGTTGAACAGCTCCAAGGAAGTGCACATGTCTTCATGCATCACCAGCTCCTCCTTCATCTTGACATCGCGCACGCCGTCGGAGAAGGCTGAGATGATGGCCTCCTCGGTCACCTTGGGAATCTTGAGGCGTGCGTTGTTGAAGCGCTGGATGTACTTCTGCAGGGTCTCCCCGGGTTGTTGCTTGATGCGGCGCATGTCTCTCACGGTGGGTGGCCGGTCACGAGTACCTTGGAAGTTGGCGATGAAGCGGGTGCGCATCTCGTCCCAGGAGGAGATCGTGCCTGGAGCCAGGTTCAGGAGCCAGGTGCGGGCCCCGTCCTTGAGCGCCATGGGAAACCAGTTCGCCATGACCTTCTCGTCTCCATTGGCAGCTTCGGTGCCCAGCTCGTAGAGCTGGAGGAACTCCGCAGGGTCAGCCGTGCCGTCGTAACGAGGAGGCAGGTCCGGCTTGAACTTGTCGGGCCACGCGACGCTACGTAGCTCGGTGGTGAAGGCACGGCAGCCTACTGTGGCCACGGGAGGCCTTGGGTGACAGAGAGCTTGGTCTTGCATGTCCCCACGCGCTGCAGCTGGGTCTTGACGTGCGGGAGCAGGAGCATGGTCGCGACGTGCTAGAGCAGGGAGCACCTGGGGAGCTTCTTGCGGGCGAGGGACTTCTTGGCAGCTCCGCTCTTGCCGCGCTGGCACCTGATGGAGCGGGTTCCGCCCTGGGGCCACGCGCCTTGGAGCCATGGAGCCTTCTTGTGGAGGAGGCGGACGGGGCGCCGCCGGAGCTTCGTCGCCCGCGCGGGGCGGGGTGCGGTGCAGCGGAGCGGACGGCGCAGGAGAGCCCCCTGCGGCGCGGACGAGCTCGGCGACGCGGTCGAGCCATTCTTCGTAGACGTCGTCGATGGGACGGTAGTGCAGGAGCTCGTTTTCCACGATGAGCGCAGCTCGAGCCTCCATGGGTGCGCGGAGAGCGCGGGACGAAGAACCAGCTGGGGTGAGCGAGGGAGTAGCGGTGCGGCCGTCTTGCCGCACGGACCGATGCTGAGACGATGCTTGTTGCTCATCCCCTGCCAGGCCGGTGGCGGCGTTGACGGCAGGTGATGGGGAACGGCGAGGATGCCCGCCGACAGGAGCCGTCTGGGTGACGCGGGAAGCGAGAGCGGCCCGGCGCTCGGCGCGGGCCCGACGAGCGTGAGACATGGGCGCGATGGTCGGAGGAGAACGGGGCGGTGGAAGACGAATTCCGGCTCACCCCTACCTGGCGTGCCAAATGTCAGATTTCGGGATCCGGCAGACCCTTGAGGTTCGAACACTGGTGTGCGCGCGGAGATTTCGCCTCCTACCTACTTGCACCCCTCCGTCTCGCTAAGATCTAAGCTATGGAAAGAGCAACACGAATGACACAGTGTTTATACTGGTTCGGGCCACCATTGTGGTGTAATACCCTACTCCAGTGTGTGGTGTGGTGGATTGCCTCTTGGGCTGATGATGATGAACAATACAAAGAAGAACAGCCTCGCGAGGGTCTGCTCTTGGCTGGGGCGATGAACTGCTGGGAGGAGTTCAGTCACCCTTCTCTCTCTCTCCTTCCTTCTCTTTTCCTTCTCTCGTCTTTTTTCTCTTCCCTCGTCCCTCTCTCCTCTTGTTCTGTGGGTAGTTAGTCCTATTTATAGAGGCCATGGTCCTCTTCCCAAATATCGAGCGGGAAGGGAGCCAACAATGGCGGGCTAATTTGAAGGGGGGCAGCTAGTACCAGCTATCCTGAAAAAAGTAGCCTTCGCCTGCACAAAGCTCTGGTGGTGACGCTGTCTTGGGCTCCACAATGACCTCCGTCTTGCAGTCCTCCTGGTCTTGGTCTTGTTGCACCGAAATGGCAACCTTTGCCTGATGCATTGGTACTCCGCGGCTGCGCTTGCTCCCTTTGCACCAAAGAGGAAAGGAGGACGCTGCGCAGGCTGGCACCCGCCTGGCGCCTTTGGTCGTCATGGCTTGCGTCACGGGCACCTCGTGAGGTACCCCGCCTTGATCTCTCCGCCTCCTCGCGAGCCAGCCTGATGAGGCCGTGCCTGAGGAAGCTCCGCGTCGTCCGCCCCGCAAGGCTTGGCCCCGCGCGAGGGTCTTGGGTCTGTGTTGGTGAAGATGGGCCGTGCTGGGCCCCCCTTTGAGCCACGCTACAGGCCGCAGGTAGGCAAGTCTGGGGACCCCCGTTCCTAGAATGCCGACAGCCATGGACTGTACGTGGAGTGGCTGACAACTGGGTCCACTGTGGCAGCAAAGAAGTGCCTCCTTATTACACGGAAAATAATGATTCCTCCACCTGACAGCAGGGAGCCACCGGACGGGCCACCGGTATTTTGTGAAAAAAATCGTTTCGCCTTGACTGTTGGGACCCACCGGACGGGCCACCGTATTTCGTGAAATAACGTTCCCCCCGTTATCAGCTCGGACCCACCGGAAGTGCCTCCTTATTACGCACAAAAAAATGAATACTCCCCCGGCTAGCTGGGACCCACCTTGCTCGGAGGCTGACTTGTGGGCCTACTAAGTTGACGGGGACGAAGGGCTTTGTCAACTTAGTCAATATGAACGATTCTAGCTCCAGTGACCGTACGATGTCCATCCAACGGCCGTAGTGCTTCTTCAACCTCTGGTCTTCTTGCTCCAGCCGCCCAAAGCAGCGCCGGTCGTGCCGCATGCTCCTGCCTCCCGTGCCCGGCTGTGCTGCCGCAGAGGCCTCACCGCCCCCTACTATTCCCACCGCTGGCCAGGCCCTACGGCGACGGCAGCCTCACACCGCAGTTGAACCAGTGAACACTCGTAGTCCTCTCCGCGCGGGCTTCCACTGCCGCGTCGTCCCCTTCCTAGGCCTCACCGTCGTCCACCGCCGTGGTGCTCTCCGTGCGGCGTGGTCAATGTGGTCAAGGAACGACTTCCATCGGAAGAGTACTGTACGTGGAGAGGCTGACAGGTGGGTCCACGGCCACAACCCAGTTTTTTTGTGATTTGCCAAGTAAGTCGCTTTCTCAGGCCTGTTGGGCTGCAAATCTTTCAAGACGAGGAGAGATTTCATTCGGCTGGCCGAGAAAATGGCCCATCAGTAATGAGAAATGGGTTGTACATTTTTAAAACACATCAAACCGGCAATTAGTTTCAAATATCTTTTTTTCATTTCAAGATTTCAAATTACATTAATTTTTATGCGTGGAGAATTTGTTGGATTTTCTATTGATATACATTTATTTTTAAAATCGGTTTGAATGTGAGTCGAAATTTCGGGATTAAAAACAGTTCGGACCGCACCGAAATATGCAAAATTTCGTATAATTTTTTAACCGTTGCCACAATATGGGCTGTAATGCTAACAAAAAGAATATGGGCTCCAAAAAAAACCTTAAGAATTAGCAAATGGGCTGTAAATTATTAGAAATAATGGCAGATGGGCTATATGCTATTTTCCACAGATTTGAGGCTTTCCTAAAAAAAGGTTGACGCACAAGCACTGACTGTTGGATGTCCATCCAACGGCCGTCGTGCTTCTTCAATCTCTGCTCTTCCTGCTCCAGCCGCTCAAACAAGCGCCGGCGGGACTGTCTGCTCCCTCCTCCTCGCGGCCGGCTGTGCTGCCGCGCAGGCCTCACCGCCCGACCGTACTCCCATCGCTGGCCTAGCCATCCCTCTACTCACCCACACCTGCTGTTATTCTCCAGCGATGACAGACGAACCAGTAAACCCTCGTACAGTCGTACTCCCCTCCGCGTGGGAAACAACTGCCGAATCTTCCCTGCCTCTGTGCCGTCCCCTTCCTAGGCCTCGCCGTCGTCCACTGCCCTGGTGCTCTCGGCGCGGCGTGGTCAACATGGTCAAGGAACGACTTCCATCAGAAGTGTACTGTACGTGGAGAGGCTGACAGCTGGGTCCACGGCCGTAGCAAGGAAGTGCCTCCTTATTACACGGAAAATAATGATTCCTCCACCTAACAGTTGGGACCCACCGGACGGGCCACTGTATTTCGTGAAAAAAAAAATGTTTCCCCTGACTGCTGGGACCCACCAGCTACATCTTCGCATGCAAGGAAGTGCGTCCGGGCAAAAAAATGATTCGCCCCCTGACTGCTGGGACCCACCAGCTACATCTTCGCAAGCAAGGAAGTGCCTGACGGTCGGGACCCACCTGGTCGAAGCCTACGTAGCGTTGTCATTCTGGTCGCGAACGTGTACGTACATACTAGTTGATGTAGAGGCGCGCACGTGTCATAGTAGAGGCGCGCACGTGTCGTAGTAGAGGCGCGCACGTAGCATGTACACGTACGTATAGCGGCTAGGGTGCAAGAAAGAAAATACGGCCACGTATGTGTACATACGGGCGTGGTCTCGAACGCCTACTCGCGCATACGTACGGCCAGGGCTCGTGTACATTGCTGGGTCGCAATAGAGAAACAGCGTCGTCATCGTGTTCATGGGGAGGCAACGGAATGCGTCGTGTTCATGGGGAGGCAACGGAACGCGTGGGAGCCAACCGGCTGGGTCGGAACGAAATGCGTGGTCGTGTTCATCGGGAGGGCTTGGAAGGAACAGGCGATGGAAATGAGGCCTGGCGTACCGCACAACAGAGGAAACAGACAACCTACGTTCGGAACGGGGTCCTGTTGATCGGGAGGGGGTCTGGCGTACCGCAAAACAGAGGAAACGGACCTCCTACGGTCGAAACTGGGGTCCTGTTCATCGGGAGGGGTGTGGTGTACCGCAAAACGGACGAAACGGACTTGTGTTGGAGCGCTACGGTCGAAACGGGGGTCCTGTTCATTGGGAGGGGTGTGGCGTACCGCAAAACGGGACTCCACGGGATATTGTTCATCTCCACCGTCGACCCCCTCCAGCCTCCACAAGCTACTGTTCATCCACCGTCGACCTCCTCCAGCCTCCACCTGTGACTATTCATCCACGGGCTCCTGTTCATCCAGCCTCCACCACGCGCTACTCCACCGGCTATTGTTCAACCAGCCCTCTCCACGGGCTCCTGTTCAACCACCCCTCCACGGGCTACTGCTCATCCTGCCCTCCACCGTCTACTGTTCATCCTGCCCTCCACGGGGTGGTCCTGTTCATCCAGCCCTCCACGGGGTCCCGTTCATCTAGCCCCAACCGGCTCGATCGATCGGGGTCCTGTTCATCCAGAGGCAACACCACGGGGTCCTGTTCATCCACCCCCACCGGGAACTGTTCATCCACCCCCCTGCAACGCTCACTGTTCATCCAGAGGCAGCATCGATCGGCTTCAGTTAGCAGCAGTAGCGAAGGAATCGCTCGATCGGGTTCAGTAACGCGTAGCCTGCAGTGCAATCGCTCGGGTTCAGTTAGAGCCCAATGCCTCGCTCGGGTTCAGTTAGAGCCAACGCCTCGCACACACGTGCGTACGTGTACGAGACAAACGCGCATCTCTCGGCCCCCGACCTCCCACCGTAACCGGGAACTCCCCGAAATTTTCCTCGCCCTCGCTTCTACCATGGTTTTTTCCGTTATGGACGGCCCAAAGAATGTCATGCAGCTGCGTCTCCGGCCCGCCCAGGACGAAAAGCCCATTTTCTGTCATGATTTTTTGTCATAGAAGTAGGAGCCCACCACATCTATGATGATTCCGGGTTTTGTCACAATTATCATCATAGAAGTGTCATATGTATGACAGAATTTTTTTTCGTTCGGCCCAAAATGTCACGGATGTGTCTTTTTTTTGTAGTGATCCTTGCCGAGTTCTCTTATGCAACTGACGCAGTTAAAATGAACTCGTCGAGAACTGTCTCAATCACAGTCACAAAAGGATTCGTGCCCAGCTTTGTGGTCACAGTGGACGCAGATTTTGTCTTTCGATCAAATTTTGTTGTGTGATAGAATAGCAGCAGGAGTAGAGCAGCAAAATTCATTAGATGAAAAAAGTGGCGGAGGCTGAAGGACCGAGTGTTGTCGATGTAGCTTTACAACTGTGCATGCATCCAAATTACCGTTGTTGTGACCTTGACCTGGGATTGCTCGAAGCTAATTGAACCAGCATGCCATGACCACTACCAAGCTTCAATTACGTGGACAGGTACCCTTATCTTTCTTTTCCATTTCCATATTTGTGTAGAATTACCAAGTGCAGTCTCGAGTCTTGACCATCGCAACCATGGGAGCTTGCCATGCATCTAAAAAAAGGTGCATCATCGATTGGGTAGGAAATAATTCCCAGAATTGTGGGGTAATTATGGGGCTTCACATACATGCAAGGTAGAAAGAAAGTACCATCCTTGGGATTGGGCGCACAAGTAACATCAAAATAATGAAAGGAAGACATTGCACAATGATTGGAGAGGATGTTGCACAATGGTTTATAATGCATGGTAGAGGAGGACGTTGCCATCGGCATTAATATTTCTTACTAAATTTGTGTTAATTTTCTTTTTTGTTGAAACATATGATGTAGTTTTGAATACTCATTAAATTTAATTACTTTTAATGTGCTTTATATTATCACAATGATTCTATGAATAAAATAGAACTTTTTCCATAAGAAAATATTGTCAATCGGATCAATTTACTCGAATCGTACCCCAAGTTCTATCTTTGTTCATAGGAACTAGATTTCTTTCCCAGACATTGTCATGAGCATTAATATAGGACTAAATTTGCAACAATTTTATTTTCCATTGAAATGCTCGACGTAATTGTTATTACTTACTACATTTTATTATTTTTGATGTTCTTTATGTTGCCATGATGTTATGAATAGATCAAAAGTTTTACGAAAAGAAAATGTTGTCAACAGATCAATTTACTCTGAATCGCACCCATGTCCTAAGCTCCATATCATGAACTCATGGTCCTCAAATTATACATATTTTTTTATCATAAGCGACTTATCCCGTGACATAGTTCCTCGACCCGACCAGCCATGGTTTATAAGAACATAATTTTTCCCATTGCAATGCACGGGCATTTGTGCTAGTTATACTTAAGCATCTTCCTCTTATTTTTAACAACAAATTCATGTGCTACCATACTCTTATAATCTAGAAAAACAGGGGGCAACAATTTTTCCTCTTTCTCATAATGCCTAATAGGTATCTCAAAGTGTTCAACAAGGCATGAAGCAAAGATGCCTCTGAAGATGGGGCACTGTGTATGGTTCAGACTTAATCGTTTAGCAACAATAACGCCTAAACTTAAAGTTGTATCACGAAACAAAGCATGGTGCAAAATAACAATATCAGGAGCACTGAGATTTCCACTGTTCCCGCGACCAATTAAGCATCTACTAGCAAATATTGCAGAGTAATGTAGAACAGGAAAATGTATGCTAGTAATTCTTGCATCGAAAACTTTCCTCGTTTCCCCTACATCAATTCTATCAATAAATCCATCCACATCACTATACTGACATCTCCTTAACCTCATCATATAAGTGAAACTCCACTGAAGGTGGTGATTTCTTAGCATGGAAATAAAAAATTGTATGAAAATATTAGTGAGTAGGAGATACTGTTCGCACTGGTCATGGAGGAAGTCAGTGAGGCCTGCATTCTCAGCCAAGTAATAAAATTCATCATAAATTCCAGTGGCTCTCAAGAACGCATCACAAGGCCATTCACACGATCGAACCTCTGCATTGCGAGGAAGATTGTATTTGGGCTTTTTATTCTCCTCATTCTGCTTGTCCTTCGAGCTCCCCTCAAAAATCTCTTCATCATTTTCTTTCTCTGGAAAATTTCTGAAATTTTTAGTGACTCAAAATAAAAGTGAACCAAACTCAACAAGATTGATAGCAACTACTCCCACAAGTGCCTAGAGGCTATATCATGCATTAAAACTACTTTGGACCATATAAATTTGACATGCAAGCTCAAGAACAGGGTCACCTTAGCAGCAAAAAATTGCAATAAATAAAGCACTAGAACAAAAACTAATTGGACCATTGGAGGAGTCACATACCGAGGAACAATCTCCCCAAACAGTTTTGTGAATGGAGCTTTGAGCAAAGAGATCGAAAATGACAGCAAGATGAGCTAGAACACGAGTTTGAGCTATGGGAGGATTTTTTTTGGAGGAAGACGAAGTGAGTGGGTGCTAGAATAAGTGGAGGGGGTCCACGTGGGGCCCATGAGGCAGGGGGCGCACCCTGTGCCCTCGTGGACAAGTGGTGGCCCCCTCTGGTGTGTTCTCAGTACTAGTAATTCTTAAATATTCTACAAAAATCATATTTCATTTTCAGGACATTTGGAGAACTTTTATTTTCGGGATATTTTTATTGCAAGGATAATTCAAAAAACAGACGGAGAATACTATTTTTACTTTATTTAATCTAAATAATAGAAAGTAAAAGGAGGGTACAAAGAGTTGTGCTTTCTAACTTCATCCATCTCATGCTCATCAAAAGGAATCTACTAACAAGCTTGATCAAGTCTTATTAACAAACTCTTTCCGAATAACATGAAACTGGAGAACTTTCGAATGACACTAGGTTACCTCAACGGGGATATGCATGTCCCCAACAATAAGAATATCATATTTCTTCTTGACAGTAGGAAGAGGGAATTCAAAACCTCCAATAGTAATCGTTGAAAATTATCCAATAGAATTGATATTATGGACTTGAGGTTGTTTCCTCGGAAAGTGTACCGTATGCTCATTACCATTAACATGAAAAGTCACATTGCCTTTGTTGCAATCAATAACAGCCTCTGCAGTATTCAAAAGGGGTCTACCAAGGATAATAGACATACTATCATCCTCAGGAATATCAAGAATAATGAAGTCCGTTGAAATAGTAACGTTTGCAACCACAATAGGCACATCCTCACAAATACCGACATGTACATCAATTGATTTATCGGCCATTTGCAAAGATATTTTAGTAGGTGTCAACTTATTCAAATCAAGTCTATGATATAAAGAGAGAGGCGTAACACTAACACTGGCTCTAAGATCACACAAAGCAGTTTTGACATAGTTTCTTTTAATGGAGCATGGTATAGTTGGTACTCCTAGATCTCCTAGTTTCTTAGGTATTCCACCTTTAAAAGTATAATTGGCAAGCATGGTGGAAATTTTAGCTTCCGGTATCTTTCTTTCATTTGTAACAATATCTTTCATATACTTAGCATAATGATTCATTTTAAGCATATGAGTCAAACGCATGCGCAAAAAGATAGGTCTAATCATTTCAGCAAAGCGCTGAAAATCCTCATCATCCTTTTTCTTGGATAGTTTGGGAGGAAAAGGCACGGGTTTCTGAACCCATGGTTCTCTTTCTTTACCGTGCTTCCTAGCAATGAAGTCTCTCTTATCATAATGTTGATTCTTTGATTGTGGGTTATCAAGATCAACAGCAGGTTTAATCTCTATATCATTGTTATTGCTAGGTTGAGCATCAACATGAACATCATCATTAACATTATCACTAGGTTCATGTTCGTTACTGGATTGTGTTTCAGCATCAAAAATAGAAATATCATTGGGATTCTCAGGTGTGTCAACAACAGGTTCACTAGAATCATGCAAAGTCCTATCATTTTTCTTTTTCTAATTCTTGGAAGGACTGGGTGTATCAACATTAGTTCTCTGGATATCTTGCTCAACTCTCTTAGGGTGGCCCTCAGGATACGAAGGTTCCTAAGTCATTCTACCCCCTCTAGTCACAACTCTAACAACATTATCATTTTTCTTATTATTTAGTTCATTGAGCAAATCATCTTCAGCTTTAAGAACTTGTTCTACCTGAGTGGTAACCATAGAAGAATGTTTACTGATAAGTTTAAGGTCACCTTTAACTCTAGACAGATAATCACTCAAGTTTTCAATCATATAAGCATTACGTTTCAATTGTCTACCAACATAAGCATTGAAGTTTTCTCGTTTAACAATAAAATTATCAAACTCATCCAAGCATTGGCTAGCAGACCTATAATGAGGAATTTCACCTTCATCAAATCTATAGAGAGAATTTACCTTTACTACGTGTGTCGGGTTATCAAGACCATGTATTTCTTCAATAGGTGGTAAATTCTTAACATCTTCAGCTTTAATGCCCTTTTCTTTCATAGATTTCTTTGCCTCTTCATATCTTCAGGACTGAGAAATAGAATACCCCTTTTTCAGAGTTGGCTTAGGAGTTGGTTCAGGAAGTGTCCAATCATTATCATTACTCAATATATTATTCAATAGCAATTCAGCTTGCTCATCAGTTCTTTCCCTGAAAACACAACCAACACAACTATCCAGGTGGTCTCTGTAAGCATCAGTTAGTCCATTATAAAACATATCAAGTATTTCATTTTTCTTGAGAGGATGATCATGCAAAGCATTAAGTAATCGGAGAAGCCTCCCCCAAGCTTGTGGGAGACTCTCTTCTTCAATTTGCACAAAATTATATATTTCCCTTAAGACAACTTGTTTCTTATGAGCGGGGAAATATTTAGCAGAGAAGTAATAAATCATGTCCTGGGGACTACGCACACAACCCGGAGTAAGAGAATTAAACCATGTTTTAGCATCACCCTTTAATGAGAACGGAAATAACTTAAGGATATAGTAGTAACGAATTTTTTTCCTCATGAGTGAATAGGGTGGCTATATCATTCAATTTAGTAAGATGTGCCACAATAGTTTCAGATTCATAGCCATAAAAAGGATCAGATTCAACCAAAGTAATTAACTCAGGATCGATAGAGAAATCATAATCCTTATCAGAAATACAAATAGGTGAAGTAGCAAAAGAAGGGTTATATTTCATTCTAGCATTCAAAGACTTTTCTTTCAGCTTAGCTAACAGTTTCTTAAGATCATATCTATCTTTGGAAGCAAAAAGGTCTCTAGCAGTTTCTTCATCCATAACTTAACCCTCGGGCACATCAGGCAATTCATATCTAGGGGGAGAATCTTCATCATCACTTTCATCAATATTATCTGTTTCAATAATTTCATTCTCTCTAACCCTATTAAGTTGTTCATCAAGAAATTCACCTAATGGCACAGTATTATCAAGCATAGAAGTAGTTACATCATAAGCATCATGCATAGCAGAAGTGGCATCATTAATAACATGCGACATATTAGAATCAATAGCAGGAGTAGGTGTCGCAAGTTTACTCAAAACAGAAGGTGAATCAAGTGCAGAGCTAGATTGCAATTCCTTACCTCCCCTCGTAGTTGAGGGGAAAATCTTGGTTCTTTCATATTTCAAGTTCCTCATAGTGATTAACAGATATAAATCCCAAGTGACTCAAAGAATAGAGCTAGGCAACGGCGCCAGAAAATAGTCTTGATAACCCACAAGTATAGGGGTCGCAAAAGTTTTCGAGGGTAGAGTATTCAACCCAAATTTATTGATTGGACACAAGGGGAGCCAAATAATATTCTCAAGTATTAGAAGTTGAGTTGTCAATTCAACCACACCTAAAAGACTTAATATCTGCAGCAAAGTATTTAGTAGCAAAGTAGTATGGAAGTAACGGTAATGGTGGCAAAAGTATCAGTAGTACTTTTTGTAGCAATTGTAACAGTGGCACAGAAAAGTAGCCAAGCAAAGATCAATATGTGAAAAGCTCGTAGGCAATGGATCAATGATGGATAATTATGTCAGATGCGATTCCTCATGCAACAGTTATAACATAGGGTGACACAGAACTAGCTCTAGTTCATCAATGTAATGTAGGCATGTATTCCGAATATAGTCATACGTGTTTATGGAAAAGAACTTGCATGGCATCGTTTGTCCTACCCTCCTATGGCAGCGGGGTCCTATTGGAAACTAAGGGATATTAAGGCCTTGTTTTAATAGAGTACCAGACTAAAGCATTAACACTTGGTGAATACATGAACTCCTCAAACCATGGTCTTCACCGGGAGTGGTCCTGATTATTGTCACTTCGGGGTTACCGGATCATAACACATAGTAGGTGACTATTGACTTGCAAAATAGGATCAAGAACTCACATATATCATGAAAACATAATAGGTTCAGATCTGAAATCATGGCACTCGGGCCCTAGTGACAAGCATTAAGCATAGCAAAGTCATAGCAACATCAATCTTAGAACATAATGGATATTAAGGATCCAACCCTAACAAAACTAACTTGATTAAATGGTATGTCTCAGCCAACCCATCACCGTCCAGCAAGCCTACGATGGAATTACTCACGCATGGCGGTGAGCATCATGAAATTGGTGATGGAGGATGGTTGATGATGACGACGGCGACAGATTCCCCTCTCTGGAGCCCCGAACGGACTCCAGATCAGCCCTCCCGAGAGAGATTAGGGCTTGGCGGCGGCTCCATGTCATAAAACGCGATGAATCCTTCTATCTGATTTTTTTTCTCCCCGAACGTGAATATATGGAGTTAGGGTTGACGTTGGCGGAGTCCCAGGGGTCCCACGAGGTAGGGGGCGCACCCTGCACCCTCATGGACAGGGTGTGGGCCCCTGATGCTAATTCTTTCGCCAGTATTTTTTATTAATTCCAAAATGTGTCTCCGTCGATTTTCAGGTCATTCCAAGAACTTTTATTTCTGCACAAAAATAACACCATGGCAATTCTACTCAAAACAGCGCCAGTCCGGGTTAGTTCCATTCAAATCATGCAAGTTAGAGTCCAAAACAAGGGAAAAAGTGTTTGGAAAAGTAGATACGTTGTAGACGTATCAATGACATTCTCGTCGCCGTTGGCTGCCTCGATTCACAGCTCGTAAAGCTGCAAGGACTCCACGGGGTCGGGGTGCCGTCGTAGCGTGGAGGCAGGTCTGGCTTGAACTTGCCGGGCCAGACGACGCTGCATAGCTCGGGAGTGAAGGCACGGCAGCCTGCTGTGGTCACCGGAGCCCGCCGCAGAGGCGGAGGCTGATCTTGATATCCTCGCGCCGCCGCCACAGGCGGCACGCGGTCTTGACGCGGTGGTGCTGGGAGCGCAAGAGCGTTTTCTTGCGGCCTCAGGAGTTCTTGGCAGCTTCCTTCTTCGTGCACGGGCGCCTGGCATGGCGGGTCACGTCGAGGGACTGCACGTCTTGGTGCAAGGGCACCGTATTGATGCGGAGGTGGAGGAGGAGCTCCGTGAGCTACGTCGCCTGCGGATGGAGGTGGGCGAGGTAGCGAGAGGGACGGTGCAGGAGAGGCCTAGCGGTGCTGACGAGCTCGGCGATGCCGTCCAGCCAATCCTCATAGAGGTCGTCGACCGGGCGGTAACGCAGGAGCTTGCGTGCCATGAGTAGCGCGGCCTGCGTGACCGTGGGTGTGCGACGAGCGTGGGACGACAAACCGACTGGAGTCAACGATGGGGTGGCGATGTGTCCATCCCGCTGCATGGAGGGGTGCAGCCATGAAGCTTGCTGCTCGTTCCCTGCCGAGCCAGTGGTGGCATTGGCAGTGGGTGATGGGGAACGGCGGGGAGGTCCGCCAATGGGCGCCGTCTGAGCAACGCGGGCGGCGAGGGCGGCCCGGCGCTCGGCACAGGCTCGGCGAGCGTCAGCCATGGTTGCGGTGGAGCAGTGGAACGTGGATCGGAAGAAAGGCTTCAGCGCACCCCTACCTAGCGCGCCAAATGTCGTATTACGGGTTCCGACAAACCCTTGAGGTTCGAACACTGGGGTGCACACGAAGATCTCTCTCTCCCCTTGCTCACTCTCACAACGATCTCAAGGCCTAGCTCGACGAACCCAAAGAACAAGAGACACGAGGGTTTATACTGGTTCGGGCCACCATTGTGGTGTAATAACCTACTCCAGTGTGGTGTGGTGGATTGCCATGTAGGCTGTGGATGAACTAGTACAAGGGATGAACAACCTCCTGAGGAGAGGTGTTCATGTGCTCGGTGAGCTAGTGTGTGCAAGGATGGTCTGAATGACCCGTCCCCCTACTAGGGTGGTGGGTAGTCCTATTTATAGAGGCACTGGTCCTCTTCCCAAATATTAGGCGGGAAGGGATCCCACAACAGCCAATTTTGAAGGGAGACAACTAGTACGAGCTATCCTGACAAAAGGTGGTCTTCTCCTGCCAAAGGCTCTGGTGGTGACGCCGCCGTGGGCTCCGCGGTGACCTCCGTCCTGCCGTCTTGCTGGTCTTGGTCTAGTTGCACTGATATGGAAACATTTTCCTGATGCCTTGGGACTCCTCGCTTGCGCTTGCCCCTTTAGCACCAAAGAGGAAACTGGTACTCTGCACCTGCTAGCGCCCGCGTGGCTTCGGTTGTCATGGCTCACGTCACGTGAACCTCGCGAGGTGCCCCTTGCATAGATATCTCCGCTCCTCGGGAGCCAGCCTAGCGAGGCCACCCCCAAGGAGGTCTTGTGTCGTCCGCCTCGCGAGGGTCTTGAGTGGTTGCTAATGAAGATGGGCCGTACCAGGCCATTGGTGGAGCCACGCCCTGGGCCGCAGACAGGCAAGTCTGGGTACCCCTGTTCCTAGGACGCCGACAGAGACAACTAGAGATATTCTTGCTTGTAGGGATAGAGATGATCTAGACAAATTATTATGCAAGTATAATGAAAAATCTCTGAATGCTAGAATGAAATATGATCCTAAGTTTTCTACTTCACCGATCTTTATTGATGATAAGGATTATGAATTCTCTGTCGACCTAGAGTTAATTACTTTGGTTGAATCTGATCTTTTCCATGGTTATGAAACTGATACTGTTGTGGCACATCATACTAAGTTGAATGACATAGCCACCCTTTTTACTCATGATGAGAAGACTCGCTATTACTTTATTCTCAAACTATTTCCGTTCTCATTAAAGGGTGATGCTAAAGCTTGGTACAATACTCTTGCTCCTGGTTGTGTGCATAGTCCCCAGGATATGATTTATTACTTCTCTGAAAAATATTTCCCTGCTCATAAGAAACAAGCTACCTTATAGGAAATATTTAACTTTGTGCAAACTATAGAAGAGAGTCTCCCACAAGCTTGGGGGGGGGGGGGCTTTGCTAATTACTTAATGCTTTGCCTGATCATCCTCTTAATAAAAATGAAATACTTTATATCTTCTATAATGGACTAATCGATGCTTCTAGGGATTTCCTAGATAGTTGTGTTGGTTGTGTTTTCAAGGAACGAACTATTGGGCAAGCTGAAGAATTATTGAATAATATATTGAAAAATTATGATGATTGGACTCTTCCTGAACAAACAGTTAAACCCACTCCGAAGAAGAGGGGTATATTATATCTCAGTCCTGAAGATATGCAAGAGGCAAAGAAATCTATGAAGGAAAAAGGCATTAAAGCTGAGGATGTCAAAAAATTACCTCCTATTGAAGAAATACATGGGCTTAATACACCACCACTTCCTAAGGTGTTAGAGGTAAATTCTCTAATGAAGTTCAATAATAATGACAATCCTCACAATATGCATCCTAGCCAATGTCTTTATGAGTTTGAAATTTACATTAGAAAACAAGATCACTCAATGCAAATGTTATGAAACAATTGAAATACAATCCTGATATGATTGCTCGCTTGAGTGACTTGTTATTTAGAATATCAAATGATGTTAGAGTTGTTGGAAAACATGATTCTATGGTCGAAACCCAGCTAGAACAAGTTGCTAAATCTCAAACAGAATTGCTAGATGAAATGAATAACAACATACATGACTTTGTTGTTAGAGTTGCAACTAGAGGAGGTAAAATGACTCAGGAACTGTCGTGGATCTAAGACTGACAGTAGAATGGGGGTGGGTATGAGGAGGCAAGATCCTAGCTATGGCGAAGTTGTACACACGAGTTTTACGAGTTCAGGCCCTTCGCGGAGGAAGTAACAACCCTACGTCTCAGTGCCCGGAGGAGGTCGACTGGATTATGTATGTGTGTGTTTACAGGGGGTGCGAACCCTTGTGCTAGTGGAGAGGGGTGGCTTATATAGAGTGCGCCTAGACCCCAGCCAGCCCATGTTACAAGGCGTTTAAGGTACATCAAGAGGGGGGCGTTACTGGTAACGCTAGTAATCAAGTGACATAAATGCCTATTAAGTCTATGAAGTAAACGTCCGACCGTTGTCGTGTGGAGTGACTTTAGGTCTTCTATACGTCGAGTGATAATTGTTGTGTCAAGTGACTTTGAATCTTCCAAGTGGAATGCCTCGTAGTCGAGTGGATGATGCTATCCCTTGAATGCTTCTGGTTTTGAGGTGGTGCCCTAGGGGAGGCTGTCTAGGTCAGGCCTATGACCCTACCCTAGGTACATAGCTTCATCATTAGCCCCCGAATGGTTCAGGGCTTGAGTGGAGAAGGAGTTGAGAACACCTCCGATTCAATTTTCACGCTTCAGAAGCACCTGATTGGGACCAAGCGAGCAATCATGATGACTTCAACTTCTTTTTCAGTCGCCTTGATCCATTCTTGGTTCTGTCGAGTGAACTTTTACTGCTATGCTTCGAGCAGTGATATGGGAAAAATCTTCCGTCTGACAGGTTGCTCTGCTGCTCGCGGATATTGTGGGATTTGAATTTCGGGAAGTGCACGGGGCGGAGGAGGCCATGGTAATCGGGTTGGATTAGGCAGGGCCGCCTCGATCACTGTGCCACCTTTTTCGCCACGTATTGCGCACACGACTGTTGCAGAATTTGATAGGATCGCCCGGACCCACAGGCCAGCCACTCAGAAATGGCCTCATATAAGGTGCCGGATTAGGGTTTTTGCACCCTGTGTTCCCATTCTTCTTCTTAATCCCCCGTTTTCTCCGCCACATCCACCTCTACGCCCAGTGCCGTCGCTCTGCTCGAGCTCCGCCCGCTGCAATGGGAAAGGAGAAGATGGTGGCCTTGGAGCGCACAAAGAAGGTGACGGCGAAGGCGAAGGTGAAGAAGTCCAGCCGGGGTGGATCTTCATCGAGGTCCGACCTGCCGCACGGTTGGATCCAGGGCGACTGGATTCGGTCGATGATTCATCAAGACGACATAGACAATCTGGTTGAGGGGGGACTGATTCCCCACGAATCGGCGCGGCTCCCGAAGGGCGAGACCGAGCCACACCCGCAGGAGGGTGAGTGCGTCCTCCTCGCCACCCATGTTGACCGCGGATTTTCTTTGCCTCCCCATCCTTTTTTTCGAGGCTTCCTGAACTTCTTTAGAGCACATCTCCACCACTTTTCCCCCAACACCATAGTGTACCTCGCTGCCTACATGTCCATGTGCGAGAATTTCTTAGGTTGTAGGCCACACTGGGGCCTCTTCAAGCACATTTTCACATGTCGATCCCAGTCGGTCAAGAAGGCCAACCCGAGTGATGAGAGGACGCACGTGATCCAATTGTGTGGGGGTCTTGGGATTCAAATGAGAGGTAAAAGCACTTTCCCAGCCATGATCCTTCCTGAGACAGTCCGAGGGTGGCACTCGACTTGGTTCTATTGCAAAGACCAGCCGACTCCAGGTCAGTCGACCGGACTTCCTCCCTTCTCCATGGCTCGGGTCGAGAAGCCCTCCGCCTTGAAAGTGATCCCGGAGGAGAAAGCGCAGGTGAAGGTGTTGGTCGAGTGGGTGGTCCAACTCGTCCATGATGGCGTGACTAGCATGGATCTGCTGGAGGTCTTCCTTAAACGACGTATTCAACCGCTTCAAGCTCGTGACCATCCAATGTGGATGTATTCGGGCATCGATGATTCCACTCGGATCCACCCAGAAGAGGTCGACGAGGACACGGTGGAGAAGTGGCTAAGAGGTATCACTGGCAACAAGGATAACCCCAGGGGATCTAGGAGAGTCCCTCCACTCGACAACTCGCGCCAACCAAACAAGGTCCAACTCTAAACTGCCAAGTGTTCTCTTGATTTATCACGTAACTGTTTGTTGTCAACCGACTGATTTCTGCTTCGCTT
This sequence comes from Triticum urartu, assembly GCF_003073215.2. NCBI lineage: Eukaryota > Viridiplantae > Streptophyta > Magnoliopsida > Poales > Poaceae > Triticum > Triticum urartu. The sequence goes on from NC_053025.1 coordinate 75,731,866, forward strand.
GTTGTCTTTCAGGCCCTTACTGAAATGTACTCGATGCCCAACGAGGAGTAGGAGCAGGATCCGGAGGGGGAGGCGAGCGGAGGCGAGAGCGGCGAGTGGCACTCTGATGAAGAGGAGGACGAGGAGAGTGACGACCCGGGTGATGAAGAAGAGGTCGACTCACCTCCCAGTAGGAAAAAACGATCCAAGGACGCTCACGACCTAGCAAGCATCCATGACAAAGCGACCGCACCGACTGGGCAGTCGTCGAAGCGCCCTCGGACGTCTTCTCCAATGCCGACTGAGAGGGCACCGAAGCAACCAAAAGTTGCACCGTCTCCAGCGCTGACTGATAAGGCACCAAAAAAACTGAAAGCTGCATCGTCAAAATGCCGAAGGCCTTGCCCAAGATCAAAGTGGCCATTCCTACTGTTTCCGGGTACTAATCAGACCTGATTTGTTGGTTTAGTATGACTCGAATTTTGGTCGACCCACCGTGACAGGCATGACCGACTGAATCTTGGAATTTGCAGTGCTGCTACCTCCGGGACTTCCACCCACAAGTATGAAGATGAAGAAAAGGAAGATGCAGTCACTCCCAACCCGGGTACAACTCTCGTAATCATGTCTTTGGTTACTCGGTCGATTAAATTCTGACAATTGATCTTTTTGCAGCTCATCCCAATGTCAGGATATGCTACCTGAAAACTTTTCTCCGTGCAATATCTTGTTATCTTGCACTTCGCCTCTGCGCACCCACTGGGTGTTTGGCATCTTTGTTGTTTTCACTCTTCCACTCGGTCTGGGCAGACCATGTCGACTGGAATCTGAATCAGTGGGGGCACGATAAGTGCACCCACTAGGTGTAGTCCCCGAGACTGCAGTCGACTGCTGGCAGTCGGCTGGGGTCTGAGTATGTCTTTCTCTTTTTTTCTTCCACTCGGTCTGGGCGGACCATGTCGAGTGGAATCTGAATCAGTGGGGGCACGACAAGTGCACCCACTGGGTGTAGTCCCCGAGACTACTGTAGGATGTTTGATTATGCAGTAGTCTTAAAGTTGTATTCACTCGGGAGTAAATGATCTTTCATCTTGTCCGTTGACATGTATTTTTCTCATTGTAGAAATCATGTGCGCTTATCTCCAAGTTCGCTGAATTCAAGGAAAACATAGACAACTCAACCTTGACTTGGAGCTGGCCCATCATAACTTGAAAAGGGCTAAAGATGAAGTGGCTGGTACGGAAGGTAACGACCTGTCGACTATTTACTTTGACTTCAGTTATCTCTTTGTTCTTCTATCTGACCTGAGTGTATATCTTGCCAAGAAAATGAGGCTAGCTCTAGCGAAGAAGGACCTCGATCTTGCAGCTGCGCAAAAGGAGGCTTAGGAGAAGACTGCACTTGCTGACAAAAAGCTGGCTTCGGTCGGTGCGCTAGAGGAGGAAATCACCAAGATGAAGACGTCTCTTACCGAGTCCAACCGAGAGGCGACTCGTCTGAAGAAGGATAAGGTGACTCTGAACGAGCAACTGGAAAGCATGTCTCATCAGAGAAACGACCTGGAAGCCTATCTGAAAGCACTCGCCAAGAAGCTCTTCCTTATGCTCGAAGGTACTTTTCTTTATCCAACTAATTCACTATTTGCAAGTCATCATGAACTGGTCGACTCATTAACTCCTTGAATCTGCATAATTCTACCCAAACTTTGAAGAGGAAACTAGGCGGATCGAGACAGGCTTGGACCCTATCCTTTCACCAGTCGGCGATGAGGCTGCCATGAACGTGCTCTGACTGGAATCTCGTGTTGCCAGCATTACAAGCTATCTTGCTCGCCTGAAGGTGGCGGTGTCGCGCATTGATACATCACTCTGTCCAAGGGCAACGTTTCAAAATGATCTTGAGTCTCTGATGACTCGACTCAATGAGGTTCCTGGTCGAGTGCAGGAATGGAAGAAATCTTCTGCCCGATGTGGTGCTAACGTGGCTCTGTCGCTGGTTAGGGTCCACTACAAAGAATCTCGAGAAGAGAAGCTGGTGGAGATCAAGGTTGCCAACACCAAAAGGCATGACTTCCAATCCTTCATGGAAACCTTCATTGCTGCTGCCACCCGGATCGCTGACGGGATTGACCTGGACGAGTTCGTAGAGCTTGCAAGCCCTCCTCCTGCGGAGTGAACAAACTTTATACCTCGCCTTAAATTTGCCTCGGAATGCCAAGTGATTTTGTAACCATTAAACTCCTTCGGGCCTGATGCCCGAGTACTTTTATCTTTGTTCTGGAACTTTAATATTTATTCGAACTTGGTTTATCTTCTGAATGTGCTTGCATTTGCCTTTGAGTGGAACTTGCTCTTCACTCAGAATATTCTTTGTACTTGAGATGCAATTCTGAGGAGGATGTCCCAGTCGACCTGCACTTCGTCGTCCTTGCGGATGAGGATGGAGTGCACGTTGTATTTGTGGCGTGGCTCTGAAGAGAAGGTTGCAGTCGACCTGCTCCTCATCGTCCCAGCGGATGAGGATGGAGCGCACATTGTATTTGTGGCGCAGCTCCGAAGAGAAAGTTGCAGTCGACATGCACCTCATCGTCCTTGCGGAAGGGGATGTGTTTCAAACTTAGGCGAGTACTGGACTACAGCTAAGCCCCCAAGTGTGAGGGTTGTTCATCACTCGGTAGGATTTTTCAAACTTAGGCGAGTACTGGACTGCAGCTAAGCCTCTGAGTGAGAGGGTTGTGATGAGGACATAGACCTGGGGTAGGGTAATAGGCCTGACCTATACGTCCTATCCAAGGTCACTGTCTTAGAAGCAAAGAAGCTCAAGAGACAACAGGGAGGGCCCAACAAAGGTGTCGAGTGCAATCCACTCGACCTACGAGTCACTCGGAGACCCCTCCTTCTTTGGGTCACTCGACCACTCGATCATTCGACCATGCAAGAATCCATTCGACCTGTTTGAAGACCAGGAGTCATCTAGAACAGCAGTGGGCAAGCGTCCACTCTGTAATCTTTAAGGCCATTAAGGCATTTAAGGCTAGCGTTACCCATAACGCTACCTCTTTATGTACCTTAAACCCCTTGTAACGTGGGTTGGCTGGGGTCCTGGCGCACTCTATATAAGCCACCCCCCTCCACCGAGACAAGGGTTCGCACCCTCTGTAACATACACATACATACGTAATCCAGTCGACCGCCTCAGGGCACCGAGACGTACGGCTGTTACTTCCTCCGTGAAGGGCCTGAACTCGTAAAACTCATGTGTACAACTTCGCCATAGCTAGGACCTTGCCTCCTCATACCTACCCCCCATTCTACTGTCAGTATTAGAACCACGACAGTTGGTGCCCACCGTGGGGTGGGTGTCTGAGTGACTTTTTGGTGAAGTTGCGATTTTTCTGATTCTCATCATCATGGTTTCCGCCAGCGGACTAGTTGAGGGCCGCGAGATCCGTCTCAGCACGCTCGTGTTCATCACCGACGACTCCGCCTGGCTTCAGGAAGCTCCGCTCGACGTTGATGTGCTTCCCGTCCGCGGGGCGGCGCACTTTTGGGCGGTGTCCGTGGCGTCCTTCTCCGGCAACCGTCAACCCAGTATCGGTCGGTTCCTATGGTGTCCTCATCCCCCGCCGCTCGCCGGCACAAGCAATCCGGTCGGTCGCGGCTCCAGCGGTGAGTGAGGCACGCGGTGGCCCGCCAGTCGGACACCTCACAAGTCACGGCAATCGAGCCCGACGAAACTCTCTACGGCCTATTCGACCTGTCGGCTGGCTTCGTCGAGACCGCATCCGAGTGCGACAGCAACGATCCCGCGATAGAAGTCTTGATGGTCGATGGACCACCCAATCCTCCTGGCTTTCCCCGCAACGACGATGGCGGTGGCGGCGGCGATCCATCGCGCGTTCATGAGGAGTACCACCCCGAGCCCCTTTCTTCGCAGCGGAGGGAAGAGCTTCGCCGCCGCAACATGGATGCACTTCACACTCCTATCGTTGGAGAAACTCCCAAGGCCCGGGCTTTGGAGGAAGCGCGACTGGCCAACTTGGCTGAGCGCACTCAACTGGAGAACCTGCAGCATGCACTCGATGAGCGTGCTCGGCAGCGCATCCCTGAATCCAGTCGGCGGCAGCTTTTTCCGCCTCAAACTCAGGTGTACCGCACTCCGATCCAAAATCTCACAGCCACAGCCCAAATAGCAGAGTCAATCCAGCCTTCCCAATCAGAGGCAGGCAGGGGTTTGATGCAGATCCGGGCCTTGCTTCGAGCAGCTGGAGAACAGAATACAACAGTATCTCACTCGTGGAATAGGATTCATAGCAGGTCTGTGATAGCGGACATAGTCCAGTCAGCTCGCAGCCCAAGATCGCCTCCGCTGCGTGAGGGACATGGGCACCGGCTGGATCAGTACAGAAACCGCGAGCAGTATGATAACCGACTCGACCACAATGACCATCATCGAGTGCCCACTCCTCCTCCGAGGAGCGGGTCATACGTGCCTCGGCGGCAGGATGACAGGCGCCCCCACAGCTGCGAGCGAAGAGTAATAGTTGACCCAAGGGAGCCAGGCTTTGATGCGAGATCTATTCTCATTCAAGGTCTGGTTGACAAGAACAGAGCGCATAGAGAAGGTCATGACAGAGATTATGCGACTGGCAGCAGAATGCATGTTTCCGGTCCCGAGTGTTTCAGCAGAGCCATCAAGGCCGCAGTGATTCCTCCCAACTTCAGGTTGGCGACTAGAGTCAGCAAGTTCACTGGTGAGTCTAAGCCTGACACTTGGCTTGAAGACTACCGAGTGGCTGTGCAAATTGGTGGTGGCAATGATGAAGTGGCAACGAAGCACCTTCCTCCCATGTTGGAAGGCTCAGCCAGAGCATGGTTGACTCAGTTAGCACCTGGTAGCATATATAGTTGGGAGGATCTCGCCGGAGTGTTTGTTAGAACCTTTGAGGGTACTTGCAAGCGACCGGCAGGGTTGACAGAATTACAGTCCTGTGTACAGAAACCGAATGAGACTCTGAGAGACTATATCCAGAGGTGGATCACGTTACAACATACAGTGGAGAATGTGTCAGATCACCAAGCAGTTTGTGCCTTCAAGGAAGGCGTCAAGTATCGGGAGTTGAATCTGAAATTCGGTCAGACAGGAGACATGTCCCTGACTCGGATGATGGAGATTTCCACCAAATACGCTAATGGCGAAGAGGAAGACCGACTCCGGAGTGGCAAACACAAAGCAGTCGCCTAGGACACCGGTAGAGGTACTTCCAATCAGAAACAGAAGTGTAAGGCCGAGCCAGTTGCTCCTGGTGAGGCTTTAGTCGTAGCTCAAGGAAAGTTCAAGGGGAAGCCCAAAGGGCCCTGGACCCCCAAGAAAGTGAAAGATCAAGCTGGAAATGACGTGTTGGATTTGCCATGTCACATTCAGATCAAGAAGGATGAATAGGGTAATCTGATTTATCCTAAACATACCACTCAACAGTGTCGAGTTCTGATCCAGCAGTTCCGAGAGAAACAATCCAATGAGAAGGAAAAAGAATCGGATAAGGGTGAAGATAAAGAAGAAGATGATGATGGTTTTCCCAACGTCAATTCCACTCTGATGATTTTTGCTGATGTTGAAAGCAAGAGTCGACTGAAAGTTATCAACAGAGAAGTGAACATGGTGGCTCCAGCAACACCAAGTTATTTGAAGTGGTCTCAGACTGCCATCACATTTGACCAGTTAGATCACCCAGCGCGTATAGCCACCCCTGGGAGGCAAGTGTTGGTGGTCGACCCAGTTGTTTAGGGCACTTGACTGACCAAAGTACTAATGGATGGTGGCAGCGGCCTGAATATCCTTTATGCTGAAACTTTGAAGGGAATGGGCATTCCAATGTCTAAGCTTAGTGAAAGCAAGATGAGTTCCATGGCGTTATACCTGGCAAGAAGGCTGAATCAGTCGGCCAAATCGCCCTTGATGTGGTTTTCGGTGATTCCAAGAATTACCGCAAAGAAAAGTTGACATTTGAAGTAGTGGATTTCAAGAGTGCTTATCATGCCATTCTGGGTAGGCCGGCCTATGCACGTTTCATGGCTCGACCATGTTACGTGTACCTCAAATTGAAAATGTCTTGTCCCAGAGGAGTGATATCTATCACTGGCAATCGGCAGAGAGCAAAAGAGTGCTTCCAGAAGGTCTCAAAAATAGCCGATGCATAAATGGTAGCAGTTGAAATGCAAGAATACCATAAAAATGCAGATTCAAGTGATTTGCTACGCTCCAAGAAGCCTACCACTGATTCTGCATTTCAGTCATCCGGTGAAACCAAGCCGATTCATATTCACCCGACCGATCCTAATGCTGCTCCTACTCATATCTCGACATCACTCGACAGCAAATATGAAGAAGCGCTCATCCAGTTCCTCCATGAGAACTGGGACATCTTTGCATGGAAACCTTTTGACATGCCGGGTGTACCCAGGGGACTGGTTGAGCACCATTTGCGAGTCGACCCAAAAGTAAAACCAGTCAAGAAACATCTTCGACGGTCATCCGAGTGCGACAGCAACGATCCCGCGATAGAAGTATTGATGGTCGATGGACCACCCAATCCTCCTGGCTTTCCCCGCAACGACGATGGCGGTGGCGGCGGCGATCCATCGCGCGTTCACGAGGAGTACCACCCCGAGCCCCTTTCTTCGCAGCGGAGGGAAGAGCTTCGCAGCCGCAACATGGATGCACTTCACACTCCTATCGTTGGAGAAACTCCCAAGGCCCGGGCTTTGGAGGAAGCGCGACTGGCCAACTTGGCTGAGCGCACTCAACTGGAGAACCTGCAGCATGCACTCGATGAGCGTGCTCGGCAGCGCATCCCTGAATCCAGTCGGCGGCAGCTTTTTCCGCCTCAAACTCAGGTGTACCGCACTCCGATCCAAAATCTCACAGCCACAGCCCAAATAGCAGAGTCAATCCAGCCTTCCCAATCAGAGGCAGGCAGGGGTTTGATGCAGATCCGGGCCTTGCTTCGAGCAGCTGGAGAACAGAATACAACAGTATCTCACTCGTGGAATAGGATTCATAGCAGGTCTGTGATAGCGGACACAGTCCAGTCAGCTTGCAGCCCAAGATCGCCTCCGCTGCGTGAGGGACATGGGCACCGGCAGGATCAGTACAGAAACCGCGAGCAGTATGATAACCGACTCGACCACAATGACCATCATCGAGTGCCCACTCCTCCTCCGAGGAGCGGGTCATACGTGCCTCGGCGGCAGGATGACAGGCGCCCCCACGGCTGCGAGCGAAGAGTAACAGTCGACCCAAGGGAGCCAGGCTTTGATGCGAGATCTATTCTCATTCAAGGTCTGGTTGACAACAACAGAGCGCATAGAGAAGGTCATGACAGAGATTATGCGACTGGCAGCAGAATGCATGTTTCCGGTCCCGAGTGTTTCAGCAGAGCCATCAAGGCCGCAGTGATTCCTCCCAACTTCAGGTTGGCGACTAGAGTCAGCAAGTTCACCGGTGAGTCTAAGCCTGACACTTGGCTTGAAGACTACCGAGTGGCTGTGCAAATTGGTGGTGGCAATGATGAAGTGGCAATGAAGCACCTTCCTCCCATGTTGGAAGGCTCAGCCAGAGCATGGTTGACTCAGTTAGCACCTGGTAGCATATACAGTTGGGAGGAACTCGCCGGAGTGTTTGTTAGAACCTTTGAGGGTACTTGCAAGCGACCGGCAGGGTTGACAGAATTATAGTCCTGTGTACAGAAACCGAATGAGACTCTGAGAGACTATATCCAGAGGTGGATCACGTTACAACATACAGTGGAGAATGTGTCAGATCACCAAGCAGTTTGTGCCTTCAAGGAAGGCATCAAGTATCGGGAGTTGAATCTGAAATTCGGTCAGACAGGAGATATGTCCCTGACTCGGATGATGGAGATTTCCACCAAATACTCTAACGGCGAAGAGGAAGACCGACTCCGGAGTGGCAAACACAAAGCAGTCGCCCAGGACACCGGTAGAGGTACTTCCAATGGGAAACAGAAGTGTAAGGCCGAGCCAGTTGCTCCTGGTGAGGCTTTAGTCATAGCTCAAGGAAAGTTAAAGGGGAAGCCCAAAGGGCCCTGGACCCCCAAGAAAGTGAAAGATCAAGCTGGAAATGACGTGTTGGATTTGCCATGTCACATTCACATTAAGAAGGACGAATAGGGTAATCTGATTTATCCTAAACATACCACTCGACAGTGTCGAGTTTTGATCCAGCAGTTCCGAGAGAAACAATCCAATGAGAAGGAAAAAGAATCGGATAAGGGTGAAGATAAAGAAGAAGATGATGATGGTTTTCCCAACGTCAATTCCACTCTGATGATTTTTGCTGATGTTGAAAGCAAGAGTCGACTGAAAGTTATCAACAGAGAAGTGAACATGGTGGATCCAGCAACACCAAGTTATTTGAAGTGGTCTCAGACTGCCATCACATTCGACCAGTTAGATCACCCAGCGCGTATAGCCACCCCTGGGAGGCAAGCGTTGGTGGTCGACCCAGTTGTTGAGGGCACTTGACTGACCAAAGTACTAATGGATGGTGGCAGCGGCCTGAATATCCTTTATGCTGAAACTTTGAAGGGAATGGGCATTCCGATGTCTAAGCTTAGTGAAAGCAAGATGAGTTCCATGGCGCTATACCTGGCAAGAAGGCTGAATCAGTCGGCCAAATCGCCCTTGATGTGGTTTTCGGTGATTCCAAGAATTACCGCAAAGAAAAGTTGACATTTGAAGTAGTGGATTTCAAGAGTGCTTATCATGCCATTCTGGGTAGGCCGTCCTATGCACGTTTCATGGCTCGACCATGTTACATGTACCTCAAATTGAAAATGTCTTGTCCCAGAGGAGTGATATCTATCACTGGCAATCGGCAGAGAGCAAAAGGGTGCTTCCAGAAGGTCTCAAAAATAGCCGATGCATAAATGGTAGCAGTTGAAATGCAAGAATACCATAAAAATGCAGATTCAAGTGATTTGCTGCGCTCCAAGAAGCCTGCCACTGATTCTGCATTTCAGTCATCCGGTGAAACCAAGCCGATTCATATTCACCCCATCGATACTAATGCTGCTCCTACTCACATCTCGACATCACTCGACAGCAAATATGAAGAAGCGCTCATCCAGTTCCTCCGTGAGAACTGGGACATCTTTGCATGGAAACCTTCTGACATGCCAGGTGTACCTAGGGGACTGGTTGAGCACCATTTGCGAGTCGACCCAAAAGTAAAACCAGTCAAGAAACATCTTCGACGGTTCGCCGTACAGAACATAAAATCAATTGGTGAGGAAGTAGCTCGGCTCCTGGCAGTTGAGTTCATCCGAGAGATTTACCACTCCGAGTGGCTCGCCAATGTTGTCATGGTCCCCAAGAAGGACGACTCACTTCGCATGTGCATTGACTTCAAGCATATCAATCGGGCCTGCCCAAAAGATCATTTCCCTCTCCCCCGCATCGACCAAATCATCGACTCGACTGCGGGCTGTGAACGTTTGTCTTTTCTGGACGCCTACTCGGGGTATCATCAGATCCGACTGTATGGACTCGATGAGATAAAAACGGCTTTCATCGCTCCATTTGAATGCTTCTGTTATGTCACCATGCCATTCGGCATGAAGAACGCCGGAGCCACATTCATGAGGATGATCCAGAAGTGTCTGCTCACTCAAATCAGTCGGAATGTGGAAGCATACATGGATGACATCGTGGTCAAGTCGCGTAAGGGTTCCGACCTGCTGGTTGACCTCGCCGAAACCTTTGCCAACCTCAGAAGGTATGATATCAAGCTTAATCCATCAAAGTGCACATTCGGAGTTCCTGGCAGAAAGTTACTCGGTTTCCTCATTTCCGAATGAGGGATCGACGCTAACCTAGAGAAAGTTGGTGCTATACTCCGGATGAAATGCCCCGTGCGTGTGCATGATGTCCAGAAGCTCACTGGTTGTTTGGCCGCCTTGAGTCAATTCATTTCTCGCCTCGGTGAAAAGGCATTGCCTCTTTACCGACCCATGAAGAAATCTGATAAGTTCGAGTGGACTCCTGAAGCTGATGCAACGTTTGCAGAACTCAAAGCCCTGCTTTCCACCCAGCCGGTGCTCGCTGCACCAATCAGCAAAGAGCTTTTACTGCTTTATATTGCAGCCATTGGACAAGTTGTCAGTACAGTACTCACGGTCGAGCGGGAAGAAGGAAAATCCTATAAAGTTCAGCGCCCAGTATATTATGTTTCTGAATTTCTGACTCCATCCAAGCAAAGATATCCACATTACCAGAAGCTTGTTTATGGGATTTACATGACCACGAAGAAGGTTGCACACTATTTCTCTGATCACTCCATTACAGTCGTCAGCGACGCACAATTGTCAGAGATCCTGAACAACAGAGATGCAACTCGTCGAGTGGCAAAATGGGCTATTGAACTCCTTCCCCTGGATATCAAATTTGAGGCAAAGAAAGCTATCAAGTCCCAAGCAATAGCAGATTTCCTCGCCGAGTGGATCGAATAGCAACTGCCGACTCAGGTTCACTCAGAGCATTGGACCATGTTCTTTGATGGATCCAAGATGCTGAATGGTTCCGGTGCTGGGGTGGTATTAGTATCCCCCCTAGGCGACAAACTCAGCTATGTTCTCTAGATTCATTTTGACTCCTCCAACAATGAAGCTGAATCTGAAGCACTTCTGTACGGGTTGCGTATGGCCATTTCACTCGGCGTCCGTCGCCTCATGGTCTATGGCGACTCGGATTTAGTGGTTAATCAAGTGATGAAGGAGTGGGATGTCAGAAGCCCAGCTATGACCGGCTATTGTAATGCAGTGAGAAAGTTAGAGAAGATGTTTGAGGGGTTAGAGCTCCATCACATACCCCGACTGAAAAATCAAGCAGCCGATGATTTGGCAAAGATAGGTTCCAAGAGGGAGGCTATTCCCAACAATGTATTTTTGGAACATATTCATACACCTTTAGTTCAAGGAGGAGTTTTATTCAAAGCGAACTGTCAAGGGGTTCCCATAACACCCAACCGCGTAAGGAATGCAAAATCAAGGAACATAACATCGGTATGACGGAAACTAGGGCGGCAAGAGTGGAACAAAACACCAGGCATAAGGCCGAGCCTTCCACCCTTTACCAAGTATATAGATGCATTAATTAAAATAAGAGATATTGTGATATCCCAACATATCCATGTTCCAACATGGAACAAACTTCAGCTTCACCTGCAACTAACAAGCTATAAGAGGGGCTGAGCAAAGCGGTAACATAACCAAACAACGATTTTCTAGGAAAGGTGGGTTAGAGGATTGACATGGCAATATGGGAGGCCTGATATAGCAAGTGGTAGGTAGCGCGGCATAGCGATAGAGCGAACAACTAGCAAGCAAAGATAGAAGTGATTTCGAGGGTATGGTCATCTTGCCTGAGATCCCGCAGGGAAGAAGAACGAGTCTATGAAGAAGACAAACGGGCACAGTCGAACGGATCCTCACAACTCCGAAACCAAATCTAACAAGAGAAACAACCCAAAAAGAAGCAAACAACATAGTAAACAACCATCACATAAACAATGGCAATATGCACAACCAAGTATGATGCATGTCCAGTTTAATTATGCATGAAATGGCAAAGTGCACAAACAATACTACAAATTAAGTGGAGCTCAATATGCAACAAGTTGCATATTGATGAAACACCACATGACTTATTTAGTTCTCTCCCATTTTTGTACTCAACAAAATTAAATGTTATTAAACATGGCAAGGAGTGAAGCATATGCAAACTACCTATCTAGACAAGTTTAAATGAGGCCGGAACAACAAACTACAATTCTGGAAAATCCCCATGTGCAATTTATGGATTTGGTACTGTTCTGCCCTAAACCCAATTTTAGATTTGTTAAACATGCAAGAAGAGTGCACCATGTTAAACTAGTCATTTTTTTACCCCCATTTACATATAAAGTTTATTAAATTTGGAGCTACGGTTATTTAGTTATGAAATAAATCATTTTAATCATGGCATTTAAGCAAATTAAAGCAAACAACATTTTTAACATTTCAAACAAGGATGAACGTGGCATATTATGAAACTAGACAAAATTCTAAGCAGTTTACATGTTCAAAGTTTTTATATATGATGCATGGTTATTAAGTTATTATATGCATGAACTATGAGGGGTTTTCTGCAAAAATGGCAGTTCTTTGGATAATTAGCAAAATCATTCAGGAAAAAAACATGCGTTGGGCCAAAACTGGCTGGCCCAACAGAGAGGAGGGTCTGGGCAACTGCTCACATTGGGCCCAGAGGAGAAGATGGGTTGGCTGGGCCTTGGCACGGTTCTGGCCCAAGCGGGCGATCGAAGCGCTCGTCCTCTGCTCAACAGGGAGCAGAGCAGTGGCGACAGCAGGGGCACAGGGATGCAGAGGTCGCCGGCGCTGGTGGACTCCGGTGGGGGGGGTGCGGTGACCTGGAGCCAGGGACGAGGCCGGGGTGCAGGGAATCGCCGGATCTGGCAGAGAGCGACGAACGGAGCAGGGGAGGTCGATGCGGTCACGTGCGGGCGAGCGGGAAAAAGAGGAGGTTCGAACGTGCGTGCGGGGCGCGGTCTCGCAGGCGGCGGGGCGGCGAAGACCGGCGACAAGGCGGCGGTTGACGATGCCGGGGACGTCAGCAGGGACGGAAGACTGCAAGGAGCTCCCTGGGAGGCGTCGGGCATGGCGGCTACAAAGCTTCAAGATTCGGTGGGGCGCAGCCATGGCGTGGTGCTCTCTTGGTGCTGTTCGACGGCAGCGGCGCCGGTCGTCGGGTGATGAGGCGAGGTCGAGCTTGAGGTCGGCGCGCAGAGGTCGGGGTCAAGAGGACGACGCGGCTGGCCGAGGAGGAGCTCGTCCCCTCGCTCGATGCAGGCGGCAGTAGGCATGGCGACAGGGTCCTGGTGGCTCCAGATCATGGTGGAGCTTGCGGCGGTGAGCTGGTGGAGGCCCTCGGGTGCTGCTGCGGCTGAACATGGGAGGAGCCAGAGGTCCTGCAGGAGATCCTCTCCGGCGACGAGGCAGGGCTCGGTGAGGAGCACCGCATTGAGGAGCCCCTCTCCTGTTGGGCTCGGTGAGCGGGATGAAGGGGAGCAGGAGGGGGTTCAAGTGGAGCTCGGGGATGAGGGGAGATCGGATGCTGGGCACAGGAGCTCGGGCTCCTGCGGGATTAGAGCGGCGCGGCTTGGTTGGTTCGATTGGAAGGAGGAGGAGATTGGCCTGTGCTGAAAACCAGGGAGGTGGACGTGTCGGCTGGGTGGAGTGGATGGATCTGGGTGGATCCCGATGAAGATGGTAAGTAGGTGGCGGCGGCGGAGACGAGAGGGATGGATGGGACATCTAGGTCTAGGGTTACAACGATTGTATAGGTAGGAGATAAGGGTTGGGGTTATCTAGGTCCCTCCGATCATAATAGGACGGTTCGGAATAAAATGCTTTGGGAGTCCAAACAAATAATCGCAGATATTTTAGGGATGTTTGGGGATGATCCGGACGCACCGGTGACAACTGTCCGGGTCGGGTTCGGGACAGGTTTCGGACACGGGTGAGGGTCGATGCACTGTGTAAAGAGGGATTACGTGGTTTGACAAGAGGGAATTGAAAGCCCGCTTGGTCTCGGAACGGTCAACGAAGGTGAGGGATTTGATGGGCTCAGAAAAGAGAGAGAAGAGAAGGAGAGGCCCGGTGGCAGTTTCGAGGACCGAAACGTCTGACGAATAAACCGACTATAATGCCGCTATAAGTTTAACGGTTGGGCTAACAAACGAGCTCCGAATGCGACGAAACTTGACAGACGGTCTACTGACAACATATCAACACCGCATGCCAACTTTCATCCCATTCCGAGAACATTTTTCTGTCCACTTATAAAATAATATTTCGGACGTGTCGCGGGCGCGTGCGAGTGTGTCTGGGCTCAGAACGGACAATGGACGGAACTGGGGAAACCCGGACGGATGCAAGTTTTTAAAAACATGATGATGCAATGCACATGATGACATGGCAAGATGCGACACGCAAGCAAATGACAAGTCAACAACAACAAATAACTGGAAGACACCTGGCGCAATGGTCTCGGGGTGTCACAACACTCCACCACTACGAGAGGATCTCATCCCGAGATCTAGGACGACACCAAAGGGAAACGAAAGAGGAAGAGAAGAGGTAAAACTAAGTTGCTTCTTTGACCAAAGAGTGAAACTGATGAACCTTGAGAGGTTGAAAACTTCAAAGAAAGAAAGAACATAACAGAGTTGAACGAATTTGAGAGCACTCCGGTAGAAAAGAGAAACAAGGAACACCATGTGAACCTTGGAGGTTGCGAAGCTATGAATGACGAGCACAATGGACAAGAAGGAATTTAAACCACTCTGGTTGGAACGAGATAAACAAGGAAGAAGGAAGAACAAATTCGAACAACACTCCAGTTGAGAAGAGACACAAGGCTTGATAAGATGACAAGAACTCAAAGAGATGACACAACACTCTGGTTAAAACAAGATAGAGAAGGAATAAGATTGATACAATTTGGACAGCACTCCGACTGTAAATGGAAGGAACTCAACATGAACTTGACAAAACAAGATGATGGGTCGAAGAGAGCAACATCACAATGCCTCCAGAAGGAAGAATAGAAGATAAAGCATTGGAATAACAAAATGGAGAAGAAAATGACAACTTCTGCCACAATTGAGCTTGGAAAACACCCTTCCAAGAAGGTTATAACGGAGTTGTTGGAAAACCAACAACGAAACGAATAAGCTTGTAGTGGGCTTATGGAAAACATCTCAAAACTGAGGTGAAATTCTGCCACTAACGAAAAACAATAGATTGGATTGATATGAACAAGGAGACAAGAAACTTATTTCACTGGAAGGATAAATGAAGAACATGGGTCATTTATAAGCACCGTAAATAGCAACAATCCTTAGGGAAAGCTTTAGGTGAAATATAACCCAAGATAACTCCAACGAGGAGATTGATGGATTGAGAAGAGCTCATGCTCGAAGAAATTGATGGGTTTAACTATCTCATTCTTGACAATTGTTGAATCATGAGACGCGAAGGGAAATTATCAACAATGACATAACACCACCTCAAAAGATAAGGTAGGAAGAATTGCACTTCGGAATGAAAGATGAAGAATGCTTGAACTCCGCAAAACAAGACATGTGTTGAACACCATGTTTATTTTAGGGTATAGCTTGGCGGATCTTCACTCCGAGAGAAATCTTGAAGAACAATTGAAGAATGAAAAGAATCCTTGATGAACCACCACGTACAAACTCCATGAAGAACTCCGGTAAAAAAAGGATGATAGAAGGAAGAGAAGTTGAAAACACCATGTGAAGCCTTGCAATGATTTAGATGGAGCTTCATGACGAGATAAAGCGGAAAACTTGGAACTCCGGAAAAATATGAAGCACTTGAACCGAGAATTTATTCATCATGAACAAACTCTGAAGGAAGGAATTAATCACTTGGGTGAAAGAAGAATAAGAATTACATTATGCGTATCTTTCACCAATTAAATTGATGACAAGCAACGGATTTGGCATACTACTTATTCTCGTAGAAAGGATTAAGATAGATATAGCGCCAACTTGGGAAGGTCTTCAACGAACCACCGGTAGGATTGGGAAACAACGAATGAATTGATATGATAATGAAGGAAGAGAAATCTTGAACGAAGCACCATAAGAATTGAAAATGAAGGAAGAAAAGATAAGGAAACACCAGGAAGAGTTAGTGAACGAATGAAGATACTTGAGGGAATTTGATACAAGAGAACAAATAGATCAAGAGATGATTAGAGAATATTTGAATTATGCACCGGTAAGATTTGGAGAATGAGAGCTGAAAGCTGAAATGAATACTTCTGAGATGATGGGCTCCAGAGAATCAAACCGAAAAGACTCTTGAATTGCTCCGAATGGGTGAAAAGAATTCTCACAATCGAAAACAATTATGAGAGGATGGCATCAAGCTAGAACCATGAATCTTCAAGAGAACAGATAAGATTTGGAGGAAAACTCTTCTTTAGTCTTCAAAATCCGAGAATGGTGTCGAGAAACACCATCAAGAATTGTTGAGACACTCTGGAATGAAGAAATAGAAAGGTTGAACCAACGATGAAAAGAATTTGAAAGATCTTGGAGAAAGACATATGATTGATGATAATTCATTCTTACGTCAAACTTGGAAAAGAATTTGAGAAGCTCCGGGAAAATTAGAAGAGTCATGTAAGATCCTGGGAAAAGACCTGTGGGTTATGGCCCACTCAAAATAAACACCGTTGAAATGATTTAAAAGAGATATTACAATGGTTGAATTAAATGGCTTGTATGAGATAACAACCTCGAAATAAATTGAACGGATTGAGAATGGAAACGTGAATCTTCTGAGATATCTTCGGCACTCCGTAACAATTGAATAGCGAGAAATGGATGATTAAGAGGTGCACCGACATGAAAAAACATTTGAAACAAGGGAAAGAATATGATCAACACTGAAAGCTTGGATTGGATCCACCAGCGAAGAAAAGAATGGAGAATGATGAACTCGAAGATTCCTTAGTATCTTCCTGAGAATCAGCGGATAAGAACATTGATGAAAAAGAATGGAGAGACTTCACATTTATAAGATGGATACTTGATTAAGAAATTCGAGTCCTTCGAGAAAAAGGGTGGGAGGGCGGGAAAAACAAAGACAACTTGGGCAGATGGAAAGGATACCATTGAGAAAACTTAGAGTTGATCTGGCGGATGTTGAAAATGATCAGATCCACTTGAAAGAAGCACGTCGGTTGAAAAGGATTGGCATGACCATCTCAATATTCGAAAAGGATTAGCACTCCCATAGAAATATGAGAACACCATCTAGGAAAAGGTATGGATTCAACACTTGACATTGAAGCAACTCGAATACCACAACTCAAAACAAAACAAAGGATTGGCTTGCAAAATAAGCCGGAAAAAAACATATGATAGACCCCATATCGTATCATGTGTCTGTTGGAAGGATATCCTACATGATACTTGAATTCCCACTTATAAACTCCAGAAACTTTCTGGTTATGCAATCAGGTGTTGGGGATACATGGCAAGCATAATATCTCACCCAAACTAACAATTCCTACATCCAGTTGTATCCATCCTTCCACACATAACCAAGAAACCTTCAGAAATCATGTACCTCAACCTTCAAAAAGCATCCGTTATACGAGTTATGGCAATACTCCCGAACTCCCGCCCCAGTACTGGGTGGCGTCGAGGTTATCTCACCAACAAATGCATAGAAGAGATTTTCGATGTCGGCGAAACTCAGGTATTCCAAAACTGCAATGATAAAATTGTGACGACAACACCTCGGAGCTCAACTCCCCGGGACACTGCCACAACCCCTAAATGTCAGGAGGCACCAAGAACAATGTTCTCGTCACAAAACTATCGGAACGATTCCAAGATACCCACGTGATCCTAATTTTTTTTGTGAAATTTGAGGAGAGGAGAGTCAAAACTTCTATGTCAGGAGGCCTCACCAGAGCGACGAAGGGACTGGGGAGTAAAAAGAATCCTACTCTCCGATATATATAATCCTAAGACTCAAAACACTTTGTTCTAGACTCAACAACGTCAGCGATTCGATCAAGCAGGGGGCTCCTAAGTCGGGGAAGGCTCTGATTACCAACTTGTAACACCCACAATGCGGCTATATCTCCCACGTGTCGGGGCACGACTTAGAGGCATAGCCGCATGGTAGGCTTGTCGCAAGAGGGGTAATCTTCACACATCCCATGTACTGAATAAGAAAGGGATAAAGAGTTGGCTTACAATCGCCACTTCACACAATACATAAATAATTCATACATCATCCAAAATACAATCAAAGGTCCGACTACGGAACCAAAATAAAAGGAAGACAACCCCAAATGCTAGATCCCCGATCGTCCCAACTGGGCTCCACTACTGATCATCAGGAAAGGAAACATAACAACGAACAAGATCTTCATCGAGCTCCCACTTGAGCTCGGTTGCGTCACTTGCACTGGTATCATCGGCACCTGCAACTGTTTAGAAGTATTTGTGAGTCACGAGGACTCAGCAATCTCACACCCGCGAGATCAAGACTATTTAAGCTTATGGGTAGGAAAGGTTAGTGAGGTGGAGCTGCAGCAAGCACTAAGCATATATGGTGTCTAACTTACGCAAATAAGAGCGAGAAGAGAAGCAATGCAATGGTCGAGAAGCTAGAAGTGATGAAGAAGTGATCCTGAAACTACTTACGTTCAAGCATAACACAAGACCGTGTTCACCTCCCGGACTCCGCCGAGAAGAGACCATCACGGTCACACATGCGGTTGATTAATTTTAATTAAGTTAAGTGTCAAGTTATCTACAAC